>NC_134490.1:100074546-100157046 GCF_040206685.1 Ascaphus truei
AAACAACACATGACATATTACACAGTGCCATGATTTATTTAACAAAAATATAGCCAAAATGGAGAAGCCATGAGTGAAAAACTAAGTATACCTTATGATTCAATAGCTTGTTGAAACACCTTAAGCAGTAATAACTTGAAGTAATCATTTTCTGTATGACTTTATCAGTCTCTCACATTGTTGGTTTGCTTGGTTTGGGTAACCACTGAGATCAAAAGGGCAAGTATGGGTTAAGGGGATAAATGTACCAGAACTGTGAATCCTCACAGAGGGCGTACTTTCTTTTTCATACAACTGTGTATATATATATGTGTGTGTGTGTGTGTGTGTGTGTGTGTGTGTGTGTGTGTGTGTGTGTGTGTGTGTGTGTGTGTGTGTGTGTGTGTGTGTGTGTGTGTGTGTGTGTGTGTGTGTGTGTGTGTGTGTGTGTGTGTGTGTGTGTGTGTGTGTGTGTGTGTGTGTGTATATATATGTGTGTGTGTAATATATATTTATATATATATATATAGCACAACAGAACGAAAAAACGGCGCCAACCTAAACCATTATATGAATAGCCACATCAACATGAAGAAAAAAACCTATACTGTACAAAAATGGGGAAAGATAGTATACATGCACAATACAAAAATATATAAAAAATAAAAATAAAATTATCAGATGTAAAGTCCAGAAAAATATATATATAAAAAATGTATACAAATCCTAAAAAATGCTCCAATTGCTATCCAAAAGAGTATCTGCAGCCCGAATGAAGGGAACACCACTTCCTTGAAGATATCTATAGAAACACAGAAAAAACAGACGCACTCATAGTGTAAAAAGGTATAACAATATTTATGGAGTAAAGGATTTAAAATGCACACTCACAAACATAGCTTAATAAAAAGCAATTTTGAGTATAACTCAGCCAGCCCGACACAGGAACCCGGTACCAGATGACTTCAGTGTCCGGTGTAGATTCACTGCAGCCGCCTCTATGGACGCCTCCGCAGCCCGGAGAACACGAGGGACGCCGCCTTCCTCTCAATCCGGCGTCACACAGTGAGTTCTCAGCTCCAGGTATCACGAGAACTCAGTGACGTCAGTGGATATAGCCGGAACAAGTTCACATACGTGTATTCAGTGGACGACTGAGATAAATGTTTCCAAAGAAACAACAAATGCTATAGCTGGCTTGTGAGTGAATAATTATTAAAAATGGAACAATACACCTCCACAAAACACTCTCTACGCGTTTCGTCTCAAAAGAGACTTCATCAGGAGTAACAGTACAGGTGAGGAACATAGTATTTATAGTTATATATATATATAGTCAAATGAAACACTTTAGGCACACTTAAAGCAGGTGCCTGTCGCATATAGATAATGTAAGTATACGATACCGTTCCGATTGTCGTCCTTTCTTCCTAGGGGAACTCAGCCCCACGATGAGCCCAGGGACGCTCCTCTGTAGGTCCTCTGTAACCAGCTTCCGCAGCTGGGGAGCACTTGTATCGCCCCTTCTCTGGGGAAAACAGTCTCTTAGCATAGAAGCTTTCAGTCTGTCTTTTAAACCACATCCTTGTTCACTCAAGCAGTCTGATTAACTCCATTAGTTAGCAGCTGCTGCTGGCTTCTCTTTGTGGAATTAACTCTCTGTAGACTGGAAAGCACACTTACTGCACTGTTCCACCCCTAGAGGACAGTGATGGTATCACTATATATATATATATATATATATATATATATATATATATATATATATATATATAAGGGAACACACCCTGGAAGGTGCTGGTTCCTATGTACCTCCCCTCAAACACCTTTTGCTTCTATATATATATATATATATATATATATATATATAGAAGCAAAAGGTGTTTGAGGGGAGGTACATAGGAACCAGCACCTTTCAGGGTGTGTTCCCTTCACTCTCACCTGAGCCCTATTTAATGAGCTTCAAGGTTAAAAGGCAGCACAGACAGCTTCTGTGCTGATCTGAAGGCACACACACAGACAGCCCTGTGAGATACTGCAAAGGGAATCTGCAGGTACAGTGTCTAAAGTAGGGAAAGACCTTAGTTTCCCCCACTGTTAGTTAGGGACTAAGCTGTATTAGTCAGAACTCTGAAAAGGAGTTAGGTTTTTGTTTCTGTTTTATGTTATAAGTTAACCCTGTTACTGCTTTGTACCTGGCAAATAAACCCTCCTGTGCATCAATACTACGTTTCCCTGCCTTTGATCTGGATAAAAGAGACTGCAACGTGGTGTGAACATCACAATTGGTGGAGTTTAATGCGGGCAGTCCACAAGGCAGTGAAAGTGGAAAATGGAGGCATTTCTAACCTCGCTCCAGTACAAGCAAACAGAAAATGCTGCTATCCTATTGCGGGGTTTGCAGGAGATGTCAAAAGCCAATAATGAGAGCTTACAACAGATGACAAAGTCACAAACTGAAAGTACTGCGGCGTTAGTACAACAGATGGTGCTGTCCCTACATCAGACGCTAAAAGAAGAGCAATACGAGGCGCAACTTCGCCTACACCAGGAGCTCCGAGTATTGGGGGAGAAAATTTCCGCCCAGACTAGCGTGGCCCCACAGGTTGCTCACCAGGTAAAATCACACCTTATTCAGAAAATGACGATGGACGATGACGTTGAGGCGTACCTGTCAATTTTCGAGCGCACCGCAGTGCGCGAAGGGTGGCCAGTTGAGCAGTGGGCTGGAATAATTGCTCCTTTCCTTGTGGGGGACTCACAGAAGGCCTATTATGACTTGGAGCCAGAGCAAGCAAAAAACTACGAAACCCTGAAGGCTGAGATTATGGCACGGCTAGGTGTCCCTGTCGCAGTTCGGGCCTAGTGATTCCACTCCTGGCGTTACGATGCAGAAAAGGCTCCCCGCTCCCAACTCTACGACCTCATCCACTCTGCACGGAAATGGCTCCAGCCTGACGAATGTACAGCCGCCGCCATAGTCGAAAGGGTCGTCATAGACCGGTTCCTGCGGGGTCTTCCTCGCACCGTCCAGATGTGGGTCAGCCAGAATGACCCCCAAAGCGCAGAGCAGTTGGTCGCTTTAGTGGAACGCCACTTTGCACATCCCTTGAAGAAGTGCGCGCATGAAACGCGTCGGGAGGTTTTTGAGTGTTTTAGAGCTGCATCTGGCCCGTGGAGGACATTGCAATACAGCTGGTGAAGCCGTGGTGAAGTCGTGGGAGAAGAGGAGTGAAGGAGGAACGTCAGCTTTGGGAGTATTGTGAGGCGCGACGTCATATCCGCCCGGAAATCCCGCAGTCCGTGTGACTCCCCTTTCACCCCTGTCACGTGAGGACGCCTGTGAGAGTGCTCTGGTCGCCATCTTGGAAGATCATCAGTGCGATTCCAGTCTATTTTGCCTGTTATTGTCCAGCATCTTGTGAGTAGGGTTTCACTTTTACCCCTCCGGATGCGTGTTATGTCAGTGACCCTCCTAGGATCCAGTTTTAGTCATAATAAATTAGCTTTGTTTTAATACTTCAGCCTTGCTAGTGTGTTTACGTTTGTTTGTCTTGTTTGTCTTGTGTTGTTAGTCTGCTATGGTTTTAGTCAACAGTGATTGGCATACTGCACCATAATTAGTTTTTTTCTTCTTTTCTCCACATATTGCACTGTCCGTTGATGTGAGATTCCTTCATCACTAGTCATTTAAGGACTTCATTTGGACAATACACCTTATGGTTTGGACTTTCCACTTTTTTCATTATTGTGGCGCCAGTGTCCTCTTTTTTTCTGTGTTCCCTGACTGACTGTACTGTCAGTATTTACCTGGCTGCCAGTGTTCATTCACTTTATATTAAGTACACTTTTTATTGTTTGTAGCGCTGTTTCACACCGTCTTTTTTTTACTATTAGTGCTGGTACCTACAGTAGAATGTAAATTTTTGGCCACCTGGCGGGGACCCTACGAAGTCCTAGAAAGAGTAGGAGAGGTCAATTATAGAGTTAGACAGCCCGGGAGGAGGAAGCCAGAACAGTTGTATCATGTGAATCTCTTAAAGCCCTGGAAAGAGAGGGAAGCCTTGGTTACTGTAGTTCGGACTGTACCATCTAGGGAACCTTCTGTTCCTGAAGTGAAAATTGCTGACACCTTGTCTGGCCCTCAGTAACAGGAGGTAAAGGAGTTTATTGTGCGCAATACCCGAGTTTTCTCCCCTGTACCTCGGTTATTGAGCATAACATCCACACAGAACCTGGGAAGGTCATACATCTTAAGCCCTATAGATTACCTGAGGCTAGGCGACAGGCCATTAAAGAGGAGGTACAGAAAATGTTGGACCTCGACGTAATCGAGGAATCATTCAGTAACTGGTCGAGCCCTAATGTGTTGTTTCCGAAACCGGATGGCTCGATCAGGTTCTGCAATGATTTTAGGAAACTAAATGCAGTCTCCAAATTTGATACATACTCTATGCCACGGGTGGATGAACTGATAGACTGGGTAGGTGATGCCCAATACTTAACTACCCTTGATCTGACTAAGGGGTATTGGCAGGTACCTCTAACACAGGCTGCTAAAGAAAAAACAGCATTTTCCACACCAGGCGGGCTATACCAATATAAGGTCCTACCCTTTGGTCTACATGGGGCTC
This sequence comes from Ascaphus truei, assembly GCF_040206685.1. Taxonomy (NCBI): domain Eukaryota; kingdom Metazoa; phylum Chordata; class Amphibia; order Anura; family Ascaphidae; genus Ascaphus; species Ascaphus truei. The sequence continues at coordinate 100,079,160 of NC_134490.1, forward strand.
CAGCAACCTTTCAGAGATTTATGGACCGGGTGTTGAAGTCCCATACAAACTATGCCACGAGCTACTGCACCGACACACTTTATTCGAGCAAATACCCGGTATGTACCTGGCAGATACCTGGAATGCGCCGCTCCTCACCTCTGACAAGCCCCGTTGCATTTGCCTTCCCAGCCTGGGTTCATGCCTGGCTGATGGGCGGCTGATCTGTTAAATGATAATGATTAGGATTTAATAGGCTGCAATGCTTCGCGTGTCTACCAGATGGCATAAATTCATGAATTGTAATGCAGTATATATATATGTACTGTGCAGTATTGCAGCCAACGGGAATAAAATGCTTCAATCCCTGCCGGAAAATAACTCAATGCAGTCGGGCAGAAAACAGTCACAAACCTCAATACACCCGGGTATACCCGAATTCGTGGGACTAGCCGAGCTCGAATAAAGTGTGTCGCCAGTGTACCTGGATGATGTGATCATTCACAGTAATGACTGGGACTCTCACCTGGAAAAGGTACAGGCAGTTCTAGACTCCCTGGAGGAAGCGGGTCTGATGGCAAATCCTGCTGAGTGTGCTATCAGTTTAGAAGAGACCAAGTACTTAGGGTATACGGTTGGTAGAGGGCTTGTGAAACCGCAGGTGGCAAAGCTGAAGACAATTAAGTAGTGGCGGAGACCAGTAACTAAGAAACAGGTTAAAGCCTTCCTCGGCCTGGCTGGTTACTACCGTCGATTTATACCAGACTTTACCACCCTCTGAACCCCTCTGTCCGACCTAACGAAAGGGAAGAGTTCGGTCATGGTGAAGTGGTTCACTCTCACCTGAGCTCTAATTAATGAGCTTCAAGGTTAAAAGGCAGCACAGACAGCTTCCTGTGCTGCTTCTGTGCTGGTCTGAAGGCACACACAGACAGCCCTGTGAGATACTGCAAAGGGAATCTGCAGGTACAGTGTCTAAAGTAGGGAAAGACCTTAGTTTCCCCCACTGTTAGTTAGGGACTAAGCTGTATTAGTCAGAACTCTGAAAAGGAGTTAGGTTTTTGTTTCTGTTTTATGTTATAAGTTAACCCTGTTCCTGCTTTGTACCTGGCAAATAGACCCTCCTGTGCATCAATACTACGTTTCCCTGCCTTTGATCTGGATAAAAGAGACTGCAATGTGGTGTGAACATCACAATATATATATATATATATATAAAGCAACTGTAAATATTCCTGTATATTCATTTGCATGTCTAAGAAAGGTCTGCAACCCTGTCTTTCACCATTATCACCCAGCACACAGCACTTCCACTGCAGCAAGGGATTCTGGGAAATGACATGCAAATGAGCCCACAGTGCCACCTTTTATCTCATGCTCACATTACATGAGCAACCCTTAGCCAAATGCCAGCAACCAACCTCACACTGATGATACCCATCAAGGTTGAAACATGTCTGTGAGTGGGTTTATATGCTTTGCATCTCCCAAGCCCTTGCTTGAAAGCTGTGTTTAAAGCAGCATGCATTGGCTAATGGTTACTGGCATATATTATGATGGCATATATAATAAAGGTGGACAAACAGTTAATATGGCCCTTCACTTGATGTATAGATCCATTTGAATATGATGTGAAAGTATTAGATTTATTCAAATGTTTACACGTAAGGCATCTCGAACGGTCACACAAAAAATTACCATCTTTTATTCTAATATTGGTACTATCATCAATATTATATTTTAGTCTACTAGGTGCCACAATAAATTTTATGTTTCTTGCCTTCTGAAAGACCACTGGTATTCTTGGGGGTAATTTCTTTCCTATAATAGGATCATTGAGCAATATTTCCCAATGTTTATTGAGTATACTTTTTATTTTCTGAGAAGCGCAATTAAATTGTGTGATAAAAAGAGGTGAACTCATCCGATCATGTCCGTGTACTTGTTCTTTCTTTTTCTTAGAGAGTGTATTATTTTTGGATTTCTCCAAAAGTGTAAGTCTATCCAATTGACCCACTTGTCTGAAAGTCTCTAGGACCGTGTGTTTGTTGTACCCCTTGGCCACAAATTTGTTGACCAGAGCATCCCCCTGGGCCAAGTAGTCAGAGTCAAGAGAACAATTTCTCCTGACTCTGAGAAATTGGCCCCTGGGAACGTTCTCCAACCACTTATGATAGTGGTTGCTGGTATAATGCAAATATGCATTTGTGGAAACTTTTTTGAAAAATGTTTTAGTGATAATCTGATTGTCAGTATTGACCATCAATTCTAAATCCAAAAAGTTAATTTTACACTTATCTGTTTCAAATGTTAACCGTAAATCCATTTGGTTGTCATTAAAAGATGTCAAAATGTCAGGGAATGTCTCCAGATCTCCATCCCAAATAAATATAAGATCGTCTATGAAACGGCCATAGAACACCAAGCCCTCCCCCAGCCTAGCATTGCCCCACACATGGGTATCCTCCCATAGGCCCATGTATAGGTTAGCATAGCTGGGGGCAAAACGGTTGCCCATGGCCGTTCCACAGACCTGTAAATAATATTCACTTTCAAATAAAAAATAATTGTGCTCCAAAATAAACAAAATAGACTTCAAAATGAAATCCCTTTGTACTGTATGTTGTTGAATTGAATTTCTTTCTCCAAAAAATGTGCTACCGTTGCTACTCCCTTAGTGTGACCGATGCATGTATATAAAGAGGCCACATCACATGTGGCCCAAATGTATGTGGATTTCCAGGGAATCCCCGAGATGGAATCGATAACATGCAGCGTGTCCCTAATATATGATCTTAATTTAACCACCAAGGGCTGTAGAAAATAGTCTACATATTGAGACACGCTGGACGTCATCGACTCCATCCCAGAGACTATAGGTCTCCCTGGTGGATGCTCTACATCTTTCTGCACCTTTGGTATATGATAGAACACTGGTGTTCTGGGGTACCGTTTAAATAAAAACTTAAATTCTGATTTTGTAATTATCTCCCTATGTTGTGCCTCTAAAAGATTTTTTTTTAGTTTCTTTTGATATATATCCATAGGATCTTGATCCAAGAGTACATATGACATACCATCCCCCAATAGACGGTTGGCTTCAGCCACATAGACATCCCTATCTTGGAGTACTATGCCTCCTCCCTTATCCGCTTGTCTAATTACAATTCCATTTAATTCACTCAATTCTTTTAAGGCCTGTAGTTCATTTTTGTGTAAATTCCTCTTTTGTAATGTAGGCATACTCTGGCAAAGGGACTCAAAATCTTTCAATACTAGTGTGTATAATGTATCTATAAATCCTCCCTTTGCTTGATATGGAACAAAAGTTGATTTGGGGATAAAGGGTGAGTGTTTAATATTAATTGCAGGATGTTCTGCTAGTTGTTCATTATAGACACTAGATATTCCACATCCATTGGTGTTCGACCGATATATATCCAATGTCTCAGGGGCCTGTGCATGTCCTTGATCACATATATGAACTGTATTTTCCTGAGATAGAATAGAAATAGAATCTCCACTGGGAGATGGCAATAGTCTTAAATCACTTGATTGTGGGAGTATAGGATTAGCACTTGTAGGAAACTGAGAACTTCTTAAATCGCACATGTGAACTGAATTATCTTGGAGATTAGAAAGGGCCAAGGCAGAGAGAGACAATACTGGATCCACCGTAACCCCCAGGGTATTTGATGTAACATTTATTTCTTGTGTGAAATGCTGTGTAAGACAATCAAAATTAAGACTATAATCGACATCAGCCCCGCCGATACACCCCCTAGGTGGAATATCCCCACCATCTGATAGGAGGGAAGTGATGGCTTTAATACAATCCCTCTCTTGGGTATTGAAAATGTCCTCCTTCTCCTTGCTTTTTGATGCAAAAAATCTCATAAGAGTGACTTTTCTCACATACCTATTTAGGTCAACAAATAAATTAAATTTCCTAGGTAAACTACTTGGTGCAAAAGAGAGACCTTTAGATAGGAGTGAAATGTGATGTGCTGACAATACAAAACTTGACAGGTTGAAAATACCGTGACTCTCTGGCGTCAATGTCCTTAGTCTGCCTTCCTTCTTTCTTTGTTCACGCTGCTGATCTTCCTCCTCGCTGTTTCTTTTTCTGCGTTGCGATGAACCTCCCCATGATGTGGGGTGTCTGTCCCAAAGGGAATATGTTCTCCCTCTCTCTCTCTCCTCTTCCTTCTTCACCATCTCTAAAAAAGAAGCAGTATCAGAAGTGGTATGAGTGGAATTAGACGAAGGTGGCGAGGATTCCCTATTCTGATGTTTAGAGATTGCCCCGCTTGCTACCTCCTTTTCCCTATTCTCATGATTGGTGTGGGAGGTGGTGGGGGAATCCTGCAATGCATCAAACCGATTATCTGTAATACATGTATATGAGGAAGATTTATCTTCCTTACTCTTATTTTCTTTAGATGCATGTGTTTTAGATGAAGCTGCTGGAGTTTGGCGATATTTCCTACTTCTTTCCCTATATTTATTGTATTTTTTTCCCCGTTTGGGTGGATAATGATGTTTTGAATCATCTCGCCTAGGTCTTCTCCAATCAGTGACCCTATCTGTTGCATAATCATTGGTATCTCTAAGGTATTTTTTATCCTTATGCTCCATAGTCTCCCTCTCAAAACTCAATACTCTCTTATTAACTTATGGACATAATGGACATAATATAAATGAAAGGAAAGTAAACCGAAGAGGAAACAGAATTAGTAAAATAAAATGAATGAATAGAATGGAGGGGAATAACCCATGGCCCCTAATATTAGTATTAAATGATATAAACCACATGTATATATATATATACCTACATGAACAATGTGATAGACCAAAAAGAAACAACGAGGAAGAAACAGGGATATAATGCAGGATTTTAATATCTACTAAAATGCTATGAGGAAAGATAGCGTCGTTCCAAGACCTGCTCGGCATCCATACTTACTGTGTGACGTCATCCGCCGTTCCGCCACATCCATCATCCCCGGTGGGAACCAAAGTCATCTGGTGGTGTGTTCCCGGGGAAAGGAGTTCGTGGAGAGCCTGATTTCGTGAGTTCCTGCTGGCGGTGATTCACGAGGGCTATATCGGATGCGGTGGAGTCACGGAGCAGTGTAGCAGAGAAGCGGCGTTTCCTGATCCTTTGGAGCATGAGTATTATCTCATAAACTTTTTTATCTTTTATGTTTGTGAGTTCAATTTATGAGCCTTTTTTTGGGAATTAAATTTATTTTTGCACAGTAATGCACTAGGATTGGGCGCTTTTTTCTTCTATTTTATATATATATATATCTATATATATATATATATAGATATATATATAGATATATATATAGATATATATATATATAATTATATATATATATATATATATTGATATATATATATATTTGTGTGTGTGAGAGTGTATATATACATTCATGCACACTACTATTGTAACTTCATTAAATTAACTTAATTAATGTTTGAACAATTGTTGTATGGTGCTCTAAAACAGAAAAAACAGCATTATTGAATGATAGAATGGCAAAGTCTTATATGGATACCCCTCCAATGAGTAATGATTGTCCCAAAACGATGTGTGACTGGTATGTTAAGATCCCACGTAGCAATGCAGTAAGGATATTGTGTTAACCACCTGCCGGTGACCAGTGGTAGTATAACATCCAATTTAGAGGGAACAATAAATAATAATTAATCAGCATCCAGATGATGGAATATGGAGCAAAGGAATAAACTCACATGAGATGTATGTCTCCAAGTAGTGGTGAGTCCAATGATCCTGGGGTATAGGTGTGCCTCTGTCTATAGAGTTGAATGAACCAGGAGAGAGAAAAAAAAGACGCACTACATCCAATGCTAGTCAGCCAGCAAAAACAACAGGAGTGCGTTCCCACGATTACAAATAAGGCTATTTCAATTGCTCATTGCAGCAAAAAATACACCAACGCGTTTTGGACTGGAAAAGCCCTTTATCAAGGTGAATAAAAAACGTACTAACCGGAGTGTGTAAAATACATGATCCTGATGTGACCGCGACCAATCCCCTCCACTTCCGGGTGAGTCAAATGACGCAGGGCGTATGACATCAGCGCATCAGGATCATTGGTACAAAAGAATTAACAAAAACTTTATTGGCAAACAACACTGTTACTCCAGGGTCAGTAAAGCTAAGGACATACACAGTGAATTGGACATACAGCTGGCCCCCTTTATCCTAATGTGGCCGTAGTGGCGTAACTCTGATAACCGCGGGCAGATGCAGTATATATTTTTTTTCCGGAATATGTTCTGGTATTTTAGCGCTCGTATTATTAGCATATTAATAGCGCTGTCTGCAATACTGCAATACCGTCTAAAAACGCAGGTGGGCGTTCGCGAGCTGTTGTCATCAAAGTTTAATACTGTAACAGTTCAACCTACGTCAGTACACAGTCTGCGTGTGCGCGCTCAGTAATTGTAAATTTGCATATTTATACATGCATGTGCAGTGCTGTATGTCTCATTTGAACATTTTTGAAACGCATAGGCGTGTACTGTAACAGTATTACATTTCGGCGTATATAGCGCTCTTCCCTCGCACGCCCCCGCACAAACACAGGATAATGTATTGCACTGCAGTATTTCAACTTCTTATCTACAGTACACCTCTCCCACGCCATTCCTTTGAATGGATGGTTTCTGGCTTCAATAACATTCCTGTCATCACATTATAGCGTGTATAACGTTCAGTGCAGTTCAGAACCTGGTTTGATTTACTGTATTCTTCTGTGTTGATTATTAATGCTCATTGGGGGAAAAAAGTTCAAGAGTGACCAAAAAAAACCACATTTTTTTTTCTCTTCATTTTTTATTATTATTTTTTCAACATGTTCCTGCCTAAACCATCTTGATATTACGATATTCAATCAGTGCTGTAGTTTTTGACTGTGACACTGTGCTTTTGACTGCACATGATTTGTGTGATTTTTATGTATTTGGAGGTGTGGGGGGTCAAATCATTATGAAAATATTTATTTGAACTGTTCTAATATATCCTTAAAGCAGCTTTACCCCCCTCCCCCCGCACACACACACAAGGCTTGCTCAAGGATTTCAACCTCTTATCGACACCTCTCTCAAACCATTCATTAATTTTCCTATTGTTGGCTTTGAGTCACCTCTCTGCGCCTGCGTGTAATCCTCTTTGGGAAGGGAGCTAGTTGATTATTACTGCGCATGAGTGTATAACTTCACCATTTCACTTCAACACCTATTGTTCACCATTCATATGACTCGCCCATCCACCCCCCCCCAACCCTTTGAGGCTTTGTTTACGGTAACGCTTGTGATAATCCCTTCTCGAATTTGATATGTAAATCTGATTAGCACAGCACTGTGAAATTGAGAGTTAAAAAAAAACATAATCTGATTGATGCAGTAAATTACCAATTTTTGTCATTCTTTACTTTTTCTTTGGTGTAGGGGGGGGTCAATGATTATGATTAGCATGAATGTAAAGAAATATTTATTTTATTTTATCAGGAACAAAAAATACAAATATACAAATAATCATGAATAATACAAAATGCAGTCTTTATTCAGTTCTTCTGTCAGTTGAAAATTGAGGGCCGGCGGATAATCATGAATAATGCACATTGATAATAATATTAATAATATATAATATATAATAATATATATAATAATATAATAATATACATTTTTCCATCTTTATCTTCTTCCTCATTCTGTGTACAGTTGTTCGTTGAGAGAGGGGAGGTTTTGTGTAAATCATGACTGTACTTTAGATACACTTTACTGTACACACAGTTCACACAATGTACACATGATACCCCCCTCCCCCTTTCCATCCTTTTTTCTCTGAAAAGATAAGAAAATAAAAAATTAGTTGCAGTTATGTACATATTATGGCATTGTGTACTGCATACTGTAGCTACTCCATATTGGACTACAGTATGCAGTTAGTACTGTCAAACTAATCTATACTGGAACTACTGTATACTGTAACTACTGTTAAATACTTTGTAACCAGATGGCTAGTGCTGCTCTCTGTGGAAAGAAAACATTTGTGCAGTTAGGTGCAAGCTGTAAAACAATCTGTGCCATACTTACCTGTATCATACTGTACTTGGTGTGCCTGTACTTACCATACTACAGTACAGTACTGTACCATACTACCTTCCTGATGCTTGCCCATTACGCTCTATCACAATGGGCAACACAGTCGCAATATGGTCAATATATTTATTACATCGTTCCACGGTGAGTACATCATTCCAAAAACTTGTGCCAACTCATCCTTTTTGGAGGGTTTCACGACTTTTCGGATATGGTCCTTCAGCTGATGCCAGACCATTTCCATTGGATTGAAGTCTGGCAATCTGTCATTGGAGGGGGAAAAAAGGAGAATTAGTTAAAAAGATCCACAGTAAACAGTGGAAAAAAATGACACGGTTACCGCACTTACTTCGCTGGCGTCTTCACCCAGTTGATACCATGCTCCAGAATATGCGCTGTTGACGCGGTGTGCTTCGGATCATTGTCCTGATAGAAACAGTGACCATCTGGGAACTCACGTGTGATGTATTCCACAATCTCAGGCACAATTTGCTCTTGGAAAAAAGCTTTATTCATGATTCCTATAACAAGAAAAGAAAAGTGCTCAAAATACTGCACACTAGTACAGTACAGTGCATAAGGCAAAAGCATGTGACTTATTTTACCTTCAAAGATGACAATGCATCCTGGTCCACGCCTAGAGATGGCACCCCACACATGCCTCTCCACTGGGTGTTTTGGACGCGGCTTCATAGATATGCAACCTTTTTTATGGAATGCAAAGGTGGCAAATCTCTCCAGTGAAACAGTAGACTCGTCAGTGAAGATGCAATCCTGAAAAGTTTCTCCACTGTCGATCCATGCCTGGGCCTGGACCACTCTCTTGATCTTGTTGACGTCCCTTATCATAGGGTACGCTCTGTAATGACAAGGAATAATTTTATAGGTACAGTACAGTTTCATAAACAACACTTTAACCTCCTGTACTGTCCAGTACTAACCTCACACGTCCATATTTCCATCCAATTCTGCGTCTCATCTTCTTTATGCTGGTCTCGGATACAGTGAGATTGTGATTTTTCAGCAGAGTGTCTTTGACCCTTAAGGCCCTCTTCTCATTATTCTCTTCACTTATTTTGTCGACCAGAAAAGTTGTCTCCCTACAGTGCAAAGAAAAACAACAATCCTGTAAGTTACAGTGCAGTAGGCCACAAGTACAGCACATCATTTACAGTACACAATAATAGATAGATATACTGTGTTTTATATTTTTATAAATATACAGCGATATAAACAATAATAGATAGATATACTGTGTTTTATAGTTTTATAAATATACAGTGCTATATACACAATAATAGATAGATATACTGTGTTTTATAGTTTTATAAATATACAGCGATATAAACAATAATAGATAGATCAATAATATATAGATATATTAATATGCAGCAATATAAACAATTATAGATATATAGACAGTATAATATACCGTTGATGTCTACGTGCGTTTTGTGGTCTTTCCGTGTGCATAATAGCTCACAGTGGCTGCTGGTACAATGAGGCCAGAAGCACCTAACCAGTGTTGGATATCTGCAATTCGTTGTCATGTACATATCCTTAATTCTCATGCTGAGATCCTTTGAAATCTTTTTAACAGGCATAGCTGCGAGTAGAAAGAAATACAAGCACAAGAATGTATATTCAATGTTTAGTCGATGTGTATTCAATGTGCAGTGAATCCACAAAATGGATGGTGTATTTATACGTTAATGACTCACATTAGAGTACGCCCACTTTTAACACCTGCACCTCGTCGCAATGCATAAAAGGTGACACACTTTGCATAGCCCACCATTCGATGATCTGTATCTGAACTTTCCCTTGTCCAGATACTGCATTGTGCCATCTGCTTCCATGGATCAACCCCGATTCTATGGACGCAGGAACCCACTCGTCTCTGCCGTGCCTGTCATGCAGAAAAAGCAAAAGGCGTGAGCCATTTCCAAGCCAAGGCCAAAGCAAAAGGCTAATAAAGAAAAACTTCTGCTGACCCCAAAGGCTACAGGTAAGGCTTCAAAGAAGCCTTATTATGTCAAGAAGAAATTCGGTGATGTACACTCAAAGCAAAACAAATGGCATCCAACCCATCGAATCCGCAGGCCACTTCCTCCATTACGCATAGACGACTCTGCCACTGCTCTCCTGAAAACCCAAATCCCATCTTCTCCACTACTCTTCGACGACGCTGCTGCTGCTCTCCCAGAAATCCACAGGTCACTTTCTCCATTACGCTTAGACGACTCTGCCGCTTCTCTCCCGGAAATCCACAGTTCACTTTCTCCATCCCTCTTCGACAACGCAGCCGCTTCTCTCCCGGAAACCCACCAGTCACCTCCTCCATCCCTCTTCGACAACGTGCCGCTTCTCTCCAGGGAACCTCCATCTCATCTTCTGTAGCACCCATCCACCCAGATGTCCACACCACCCCATGCACAAGATCCAGCTCGTTAGACCGCAAGCTGAATGGGTTAAGTGTCGATATCCTACCGGGAACACTACTATGCTGGTAAAGATAGATCTTCTTTTAGAGACCATGCTAAATATGGATCAACGGATGGAGAAGATGGATCAACGGATGGAGAAGACAGAGACTGACATAGCGGGAATACATAATTTGCTCGGAGTTCATGCCCCTGTATCTCCGACACCGGAGCAGGAGGGTGGCATGGATGGGATGAATAGGACCTTCAACCTTCCATCACCAAGTGCACCCCCTCCACCAGAAGAATATGTGTACATGTATGCCGTTGACGAGGATGACATGACAACCCCGTCAAGACCACGCCAGGAGACAACACGGCGACCAAGACAGGAGGAAAGCATCCTCCCAGACAACCTACCCTCTCCCATCACCACAAGCACACCTGCTCTCAGAAGAACACCCGCTCCCAGAATCCAACCCACATACGCTTGCATTGAGACGGTGCCCGACATCATCCTGCGCGAGCTGCCCCAGCAACTCAGGGAGAAGTATAGGTTAACAAGTGGTGGTATACCCCAGAAGTATGCCATGTTAATTTTCAAGCACCACGTGTCCTACTTGGTGTACTGCGGGTGGGCCAACAATGTAAACTACGAAGGAAATCATGACAAAAGGGCTCTTCCTGAAAATTTACGAAAGACTATGGTGGAGGAATTGCGGCGCTATTTTTCAATTACTGATCCTTTAATGAAAATAGTGAGAGACTCCATTAATGGCATTTTGCATCATACAAAGCATCGGCCCTGGAAGGACAATCTGGTGGGTATCGAATTCGCATGAATGTTCAAATGTTGTTTAATTTTTGACTTGTTGCTTGTTTTAAATTGTATTAATAAAGAAATGTTTTTACTTACACAAGACCTGCACAACTCCAGTCCTCGAGGGCTGCAAAAAGGCCCGGTTTTCAGGATATCCTGAAAGGCGGGCCTGTTTGCGGCCCTCGAGGACTGGATTTGTGCAGGCCTGACTTACTGTATTTATAAATTGTATTCTTAACATCTTTATTGTATTCATAAAGAAATGTTTTTACTAACACCATACTGTACACCTGTGCTGTAAATGTTTTGACTTTCTGTACTTCAATAAAGGAAATATTGCATGTTTTAAATTGTATTAATAAAGAAATGTTTTTACTTACACAAGATACTGTACATAAATGTTTTTACTAGCAGTACACCATATACCTGTAAATGTTTTGAATTGCTGTACACTTTAAATGTTTTTAAATTGTATTTTTAAATAAATATATTTACTTACACCATAAATGTTTTTGTACTTACTCCACCTATAAAAGAAAATGTTGATTTGTTTTAAATTGTTTCATTGTCTCCTTTTATAACAAAATACAGTGTTTCTAGAACGTACAGTACTGTCCAGGCATACTATACAGTACTGTACTGTATACTGTAGACATGCGCAGTACATCACAGAAGTATTAAAACAATACATGCTGTACAGGTATTCCAATACACATATGTACTGGAATACATGTAGAATAAATGCATACTTTTTATTTTTCGGGTTTATTATACAATATGTATATAAAAAAGTATTGTATACGGTCCGAAAACAACAGCATACTGTTTTAGGTTTTCTATGAAGCTCTCAGTTATTCTATCCTAATCAATAACAACGGCCACTAAACTGTAGACTCTGGTACGTGGTTTTTTAAATCCGATTCAGCAATGTGCAGGCATTGTTACACAAAGCGATATTATCCATCGAAATCCCTCCATTTGCCGTTTTCCGCATGAGATGACAAAGTTTTCTTTTCTGAGGAGAAAAAAAAAGTAAAACTTTTACTGTAATGGTCAGTGAGTCCCCTAAAGAAGTTCCCACAGTCAGTCCCACCAATAATTTTCTAGGGGGCGTCTCCTGTACACATGGGCATGCACCTACTGTAGATGTGATGACACGCATATGCGTTTCAAGAAGGTTCCAATGCGCTTGCGCTTAGCTTTCCACCAATAGTTCAGTATCTACTGTAGAAGCTGCTCATGTGCATTGATATTGATATTTCAAAAAAAGAATAAAATACGGTAACATTACTCACCATAACTTTGCCAATCAGCTGGCGCCGAGCCACTGCCAGTCCTGTATTCTTGATTATACACGTAGTTACAGGTGACAGCGGGACTACTGTAGTTGACAGCTGATGAGGCTGGAAATCGCTTTGGTACATGCAAGCTTGCTGGAATCTGTACGCAAAATCCGGCTCAGGTTGCAGGTATCCGGGCGGGGACAGACAGCAAAGGTTGCCGGTCCCCAGGTTGTCACTGACGGTCGGACTGTTATTGGAAGCTGGCGCATTGCTTGCCAGTTTTGTTGCCAGTGATGTTTCTTAGTTGGTTTTAACATGACCTTTCACCTTTTGAAGTCTCCATGATCAAAGATACGGGAAAAATCTGGTGCTACACACCAATACCCTCCAATAACACCGGGATCAATACAAAAAAAAAAACACGGATCGATACATAACTTTTTCCTTATTGCACGCTTCCACACATGAGCATCTGGTGAAAATGAGTAAAAGTCATAGTTTTCGATAAAATACTGATAAATTTGACCGACAGTTGCCATCTTATCATCTGTTGCATTAATTGTGGCCCATATTAAATAGCGTATGTTATGTCAGGTTTTTGGCACACAGACTGCAGCGGTGCACTCATTTTGGGACTCTCTGGACAATAAAAAAACACCAGACACTGTGCATTTATTTTTTAATATGAAAAGCCTAAATTGATACATTATTGTAACTTCTTCAGTACCAAGGTCAATTTACAATGGACCACTGTGGTATTTTTTTAAACACCTGCAAGTCAACAAATTACTGAAGCGCATGCGCATTACAATTCATGAATATCTGCCACCTGGCGGATACGCGAAGAATGGCAACCAATCAATCAATAAAAACATCAACCGCAGGTGACGCTGGCATGAATGCAACATGAATGCGGCATGAACGCGGTGAAGTGCGTGGCATTCGGAAAATAATCCCCGAAAAAATTCGGAGATGTCGGATAATAAAAGGGGCCGCGGCTCTACATTTAAAAGAAAAACTAACATATAATCTAAAAAATAACAATTGCAAACTCCTTGATATTGGTATATCTATATCTGCAGATCGTTTTCTCCCTTAGACCATTTCAAACATATTAACCTTACTGCAGTAGGGTATAGATATACCCAATATCTAAGGAGTTTGCAATTGTTATTTTTTAGTTTATATGTTAGTTTTTCTTTTTAATGTATGTCCAATTCACTGTGTATGTCCTTAGCTTTACTGACACCGGAGTAACAGTGTTGTTTGCTAATAAAGTTTTTGTTAATTTTTTTGTACCAATGATCCTGACGCCCTGATGTCATACGCCCCGCATCATTTGACTCACAGGGAAGTGGCAGGGATAGGCCGCGGTCACATCGGGATCATGTATTTAACACACTCCGGTTAGTACGTTTTTTATTCACCTTGATAAAGGGCTTTTCTAGTCCGAAAAAGACACGCCCACCCAAAGCTGCGACCTCTGACCTTAATTCCTCCCGCAAACTCCCCTTGATGTTATGTAGGAACACCTCCAAACCCTTTGGCGATAGATGTACACCATCTCTTCGGTGCCAGCTGCCGTCCCTGGCGTCAATCTCTCTGTGCCTAAGGGTTTTACCGCCACAAGAGAGGATGAATTTGCTCATGGCCTTATTTACTTTCTTCCTAGCCTTTTCTTTCCCGATCCATTTCCCTGGCCCCTTCCAAATCCGCCTTGGAATAATTTCGGACCAAATAATTACAACCTCCCTCCACAGCGCCTTCAAGCGGGCGCATTGCTGCTGCAACCTGTAAATTACCTCTGGGGTTTTGATGTTGGCTAGGTCATTCCCCCCAAGGTGTAGTACAATAACGTCCGGTTCCACCTTAAAATTTGCCAGCGCCTTGTCCAGAGCCGGTTGCAGATCAGCCAAGCGCATCCCTCTCTTACCAAGCCAACGCAAATTCACCCTCTCTTCCGAAAACCCCAGCTGCTGGCCGCACCGCTGATCCTTCGCCCATTCGTGCGCACAATGGATGAAGGAATGACCCATGATCCAAACTTCCAGGGTTCTTGCACGGCTACCTACTGAGAGGGAAAAACATGTTAATATTCTTGCGTCCGCACGCTGCTGTGCCCTTTGGCCCTGATGTAACCTCTATAGGCACTGGGCTTCCACCTCCCCAGTTTTTTTTATTTGTTCCGGCGTACAGCCGTTCTCAGCTGCCGCTGTAGCGGCGCCGATTCTGAAGGAATGAGTACCAAATAAACTAGGATCCATCCCCCCAGCTGCAAGGCACCGCCTAAAAAGGCTTTGATACTGGTACCTTGTGAGCAGCGTCGCGTCCTGATGGACGAGGAAATTGCCCCCTACCTTGGGCCTATGCCTTGCGTAGCGCTTACTCAACGCCACTGGGCACACTTTTTCATTACGGTTCCTCGTGAGATGAACCCACGCTCCCTTTCCCGCTTGGTCGGTTTTAGACCTGTGGATCTTGCTTGCCACCGACGTAGCATTAATAATCACGTTTGCGAAAAGCAAACCCACACCCTGGCTTGCTATAGATGCTGCCACTAGCTCGCCGACCCTGAAGGCGCCAAAGAAAGCCACGGCAAATACTACTCTGAACAGTTCCCTTTCCGCTGTATTGACACATACCTCTTTTGCTGCCATCATCAATAACCCAAGCCTGTCTAGCATTACCGGCTTCCTACCGTCAGTTCTCTTGGGTTCGCTCCTACCCACTGATGCAGTGCAGTGGTCAGGATACCCCCGCGGTCGACCTCTCCAATCTCCTGCTGAAAATCCTGCCCATGGGTATGACCCTACATGTGAAATTTAGGAGCCCGAGCAGTGCCTGCATCTGCCTTAGTGTAACCTTCCTCGCACCCTTGCATTCCTGAATAAGACCCCTCAGTTTGATAACTTTATCCCTGGGCAACCTAGATTCCCCGGCCACTGAATCGATCTCGATCCCTAGGAATGATAAGGTGCTGACCGGGCCCTCTGTTTTGTCCTCAGCTATGGGTATCCCCATGTTACGCATTAACGCAGAGCTGCTCTCTAAGAGCCTCTTGCAAAGTGTGGACTCAGGGGGCCCAACGAGGAGGAAATCATCCAAGTAATGTGCTATAGTGTCATACCCCGTACTCTCCATTATGCACCAGTGTATAAACGTGCTAAATGCCTCAAAAAAGGCGCAGGAAATGGCGCAGCCCATGGGGAGGCACATGTCCATGTAGTAAGCCCCCTCGAACTTGCAACCCATGAGCCTGAAACTATCTGGGTGTAATGGTAACCGGCGAAATGCTGACTCTATGTCCAGCTTGGCCCTAAAGGCCCCCCTCCCATAAGTCCTGACTATGGTAATGGCCCTATCGAACGATTGGTATTGGACATGGCACGCCTGCTGATCGATCGCGTCATTGACGGATCTGCCCTTGGAGTAAGATAGGTGCTGAAGGAGTTAGAATTTGCCGGGTACTTTCTTTGGAACTACCCCTAAGGGGGATATGATTAAATTGTGTATGGGCAGTGAGTGAAATGGCCCTGCCATGCGTCCCAGGCTTACCTCCTTGTTAATTTTTTCCCGCACAATGTGCAGGTAAATCGAGGCGGATTTAAGTTTGCGACTTGCTCGGATGGTTACCAAATTGGACCCAACTGGAATGACAAACCCCCCCCCCCCCCCTAAAACCCCTCTCGAGAAAATCCGCTGTCGCCTGACAAGGGTAGGTAGGCCTATAGCCATGGCAGCATACCTTCTAATTTAATTTGCGTTTCCACCCTTGACGGGCCACTATCAGCCTGATTCCGGTGGTCTTGGCTTTTCTAAAACATTTCTGCGCTGGGTGGCCGCCGCTGCAGATTGAACAAACGTGTAAGAACCTACACTCCTCTCCCCTTGAGCAAGAGTTTTTATTGAAGACTCTGATCTCTTGGGTTTTCCCGGTGGTTGATTTGCTGGCTGCCCACCCGGGCCCCTGTCAAAGGGAGCTAATTTATCCGGTGTAACCCGGCGTATCCATAAGTCCAGGTCGTTAGTGCCAAAATTCAAAACGGGGTTACCATGCATCTTGTGCCTAAACTCCTCATCGTATTCGTGCCACGCTGCCCCCCATACGTTTTGTGTGTGTCGTGTGTCAGTTCAATGTATTTAAGGACATTCAGGCCCTCCTCTGGGTGCTTCTCCAGCAGGCAGCTGGCTAACACTAGGTAACCCCTTAGCCAGTTGTCCATGGTTTTATGCTTGTTACCGCCCTCATCGCCTGCAGCCTTCACTTTTTTCTTGGCCTGCAACCCCTCAGTAGAAAGGTCGTATACGTCTGTGAATTTCCCTTTTATAATTGCTTTTCTCACCTTGGGTGTAACCCGACTGGAGAGAGGTCATAGCGCAGGCGTAAGTGTCCTTCCCTTTCATCGTTGCGCTGGCGCTGACGCTATCGTCCTTTATTTTTGGGGCCTTGCTCTCCCCCGCTGCCTCCTGCGTTGCCCTGCTTGGCCAAGCCTTAAGTGCCCGGTTTATTCCCACTAGCTGTTTCTTTAGGAATATATACATCGGGGTCTTGTGTAGTCGCGTTGCACTCTCTGACTCTGAAAGGTCGCTGTCGCTGTCACTATCTGAATCGCTACTCTCAGTACTAGAGATAGGATTCATTTCCTTACCCTGAATCCCGTTGGTCGGTTCAGCATCCTGCGCTGACCCAGAAGTGGAGCATGTCAACTGGGTGCGGCGTCTATTGTCCTCTTCGCAGTGCGCCACTGAAGGTGGGTAGGGGTCCTGGTCCGACTCCCAGGCGTGAGATGACCACTCATTAGCCGCCGCTTCCTGCGGAAACTGAGAAGACCCAGCCTGCGGTTCCCATGCGGGAACCAGGGGCTGGGTCACATTAAATCCCCTGACCCGACGTGACCCCTGGGTGGGAGGGGCCCCACGGTGGCTGGTGCACTGGACCGCCCGCGCCCCTGCCACCTGGAGGTAAGTAGGTGGGGTGGTTGGGTATAACGTGTGGCGCTATGTAATATGTTGGTGCTTCACGGTAGTAACCCTGCTCCCTGTCTGTCCTGTACTGTGAGGGGTAAGGTTGAGGTCGCCCTGAGGGGTGAAATTGAGGTCGCCCTGCAGTACCGCTAGGGGCCTCATGGTGGTGCTGCATTGAAGGACCAAGGCAAAAGCCTGCCTCTGCAGACCTGCCTGTGATCTCCTGTCCTCTTAAGGAACTCGGGCAGGGAAACCCCCCCTCCCTCTGCTCATAGAAGCCTGTGGAGTGAGAGGGAAGCAGGGGGAGGGGCCAGGCTGCAGCCCGCGCGGGGGAAGAGCGCCCCTCCCTCCCCTGCTGCTGCTGCACATGGGAGGGAGGAGAGTAATGGCGCCGAGGAGGACGTGGACCCCGGCCGGAGGGGAAACTGAGCAGGGGGAGTGGGACCCGCATCTCTGCCGGCGCCTGACAGTCCCCGTGATTGGGGTGAGTTAGCAGGAAGGGGGGGAACTGGCCAGCGCGCGCACCGGGCGGCGCCTGATATTCCCCGCGATCGGGGTGAGGGGGTTGCTGAAAGTGAGTGGTGCCAGCGTGTGCGCCAGGCAGCGCACGTGGAATCCGGCTGTCCCCGTGGCCGGGGGGATACTTAAGCAGGGGGAGCAGGGCCCAACCGGTGCGCGCCCCGGCCAGCGCACACGGCGCCAGATGGATCCCGCGGTCGGGTTGGGAGGGCTGGTAGGGGGAGACCTGGCCGTCGAGCAGCACGCGGCCATCACCGGCAGGGGAGTGTGCGGGCTGGCAGCGCGGGGGCTGGCGGCGGCAAGGCCGCGCACTATCGAGGGCAGAGCAGCCCTCCCCAGTGACCCGGTCCTCCGGGCGGGAAGTCTGGTGGCGGGGAGCCCGGCGGGACCGCGCTTGGCCAGGGGAAGGTGAGCGCGGGCGGCGGGGCTTCGCAGGGGCCCGAACCGGGAGGCGGCCGCGGGAAGAGGGGCGCTTGGGGGAGAAGCGGAGGGGACAGGGGAAGGAGCGGACGCTGGCGGGAGGCGTCTGCGCTTGGTGGGGGAACTGGCCGGGCTGGGGGAATGGGCACGTGGGTTTCTGCCCGCACCTCTGCGCTGGGATCTGCGCGGGGCAGGGACACTTACCTGATCCTCTGTTGCAGCCGCAGCATCGGAATCAGGATCCAGGTGGGTGAGGCTGGCAGGGCTCGAGGGGTCTTCATACAGCGGGGAGCTGCTATAATCCACGAGGCCTTTCATCATACTGGAAGATGTGCAGATCCGCAGCAAAAATCCTGTAAGGTAAAGGGAAAAATTCCGTTAGCTCTGACTCTTCCCCCCAGGGACCCTCTCTTTATACCCTCTCACCCCCCTCCCCCTAGATGGGAGAGGACAAGCAGACTTCCCACTCCGTGGGGAAAGGGAGGTTATCCGACCCCCCCAGCTCACGCCAATCAGGATGTCGCAGCCCTTAAGGAGCCTACGACCCCATTCTGGGGCCTCTGTCTCATAAAAAGCACTTGTAAAGTGTCTCTATCAATATTCGCTGACCTTACAATAACATTCTGAAGTTCTGATTTTAGCCTGACAAACAGAATAGACATGAATTCTGTATGAAAAAAATTCACTTTCCAAAACATCTAACAAGGAATACTTCAGATCAGCAATTCTGAAGTGAAAAAAAGAACTTCAGGAAAATGATAAATTACATCAGCTATTTCATACAGCTAAAATATAGAGAACTCTGTATTGTTAGCACTAAATCTTTGATGGCTTTTCATGAGCACATATTTTCAGTTGTAAAATGAATTGCTGTGTGGGTACTTAAGGATTTCAAATGTTAAACAAATTGGATATGGACAATGGCAGAAAAAACAAAATATAGGCTCTCTAGTCATTGCAGCTTGTGGGGCAAGCAACTCTGTAATGTATTGTTTGCCCCTTTAGCAGCAAAGAGTTTTAAGCCGGGTTTCTTTGGCTAGGATGCAGGGTTATTGCACTTTGATCCGGCAGTAACTATCTTTCAAGACAATGGTAGTTACTGCCGGATCGGGGTGAAATGCACCACATTTATTAATCCCAGTCTTACTGGGTTACTGTATTTAGAAAGTGAAATGAAACTTTGCAATGAAACACCTTTCCAGCAATAAAATACACCTTACAGTCCATTCATTTGAAATGGTTTGAAGAAAAGCACTGCTTAGTAAATTTGGACCTAAATGCCATTATTCAAAACAAACACAGCGCTAATTTCATTAATCTATAAATAGGCTCCTAATTGTTTACTCAGCTCTTTGAAAAGAACACAAGGAAAAATATAACACTGAGAACAGGTTACAAGAGCTTTAAACTCTAGAGGTCGTTTCAAAGGCTATGACCTGTAATAACCCAGCTAATTTCCTTCACTTATCAAATAGACTTGTTGCTACAGCACTAATATTTATCTCTCCTGTGTCAGTACTATTTGAGCTCAAGTAAAAGCATGTCAGCAGTTATTTCCTAGCTACACTATATCCATTGTAATGGATATATATCAGATAAATGCATTAATGCTAACAGTTTTCAATTACATTCGTGATATTTACAATTTGCTGTTTTTTTCATTATCAACCTATTCTAGAATATATATATATATATATATATATATATATATATATATATATATATATATATATATATAAAGTTATATACATAGATATTTTATTTATTATTCAGTCATTATTTAATTATTTATGTGTATGCAGAAGTACATTAGATTTTTGAGATGTATTTTAAAATAAATATTAACATAGAGAGAAATGTGTATGTACATACATACAGAAAACATTCCTTGTACATTACATAACTACTATACATACACACACAGCTAGATAAGTAGATAGATACATTCGGGGTATTAACTAAGTTAGATGGATGGATAGATGGATAGATGGATAGATGGATAGATGGATAGATGGATAGATGGATAGATGGATAGATGGATAGATGTAGGTGTTTTTATCACAAGAATGCATTATACTCCCCATCCCAGTAAGATGATCAATACCTTTTATTTGAAGGGGGGGGGCAATCGATCTGTGGTGGCATAAACCTTGCTGCTTCTCCAAAGACATCACACATACAGTAGCAGAATTGAGGAATTTTAGGAACTGTCACCAGTTTCTCGTTGCCATGGGCACTATCTACTGTAGCATTGTATACAAAATGTCAGTAACCATAAGCACTTTAAATAGTGCTTTTAAATTTGGTTCTCATTGAAATTAACTAAGGTGGGATAATTATTTTCTTCTTAACGACCCTTATAGTTATGGTTTTGTTCCTACTTTTGCCCTGCTGCCTTCTTTAGGTTTATTAAAGGTTTTTGAAGGTACTGGACTTACAGCGTTGATTTTTATATGATGCTTTGGCTTATCTCTCCTATTTTCACTTGAATTTCAATTTGTAGACAGCAGAATAGTCTCCTTTTGCCGCACATTCATTCAAGCCCCAAACAAGGATGAATATAAATGATAATTTCTATTTTATTTGGAGGTATTTTATTTGGACGCATAACATTTCAAGTTAACTCCCTTCCTCAGGTGTGTGTTTCTACAAATGGCTGCTGGGAGGCTCTGCCCATTCTCCCAAGCTAGCACCAACATCAGGGCTGCAGAAAACTTTCCCAGGACAAATGTTTCCACTGATCCCCCCCCTCCCCCCCCCCATGTGTCGGTAGCCTTGTGAGAAACCCCCTTGTTTCCTCTTACACCCATTCCTCCTGCCTCCTCCCTCCCCCATGTATTTCTCCCCCTCCCCACACTCAATAATCCCCCAACCCAATATATACATATAACATAGCCTTCCAGCAGTTACTTCTTTTCCCTGGGCCTTTTCTCTGTCAGTCCTGTTAGTGCGGGCAGTGGAAAGGTTAATTCCTTCTTTAGGCCTGTGTGTGTGTATTACAGCCTTGAATTATGTAATCAGTATTCAAGGGCGGGCCTAGCAACTTCTGAGGATGTCAATCTGAGGGGTGGATATTGGTTGGAACGCCCCCTGTAGTGTGTGGGCCAATATGTATCCGGCTCTGGCTTGCTATGAGTCAAAATTAGAGACACTCCCCAAAGATGATAAATTGGGACATCCTCCCAAATTGGAGAGTTCTGGAAAGAGTGTTCAGGAAGAAGTCTGTCAGCACAGTAGAGAGAGAGAAGACTCTCCCTCCCACCCATGAGGGGCTGGGAGGGAAGGGCATAATGCCTGAGTCAGGGCTCTGACTTGTAAAGAGAGAGAAGCAGGAGATGATGATGAATATGTGAGAACTACTGATCTTTGTCCTGTGAGCTGATTTGCCAAATAAACATCAGAAAAGAGCATGCTGTGTATTCCTGCCTCTGTTGAATGGAAGAGTGTCAGTAGGGGCCCATCTCCTGAACATCCCCAGGAAATTCCTGCTGGCTGGAGGAACTGTACCAACTGAGACCCAGGTAACCTGTCCTTCCTGTCCTGTTTTTCCCCACACCACCGCAGAGCGCTCAGCCCTCCTGTTACCTACAGGTCTGTACCAGCACCAGAGTAGCAGAAAAGAGCATACCCCCCCAATCTCACTTAGGGGTGGGGGTAGATGGGCTACATACACACAAACAAAAAGTAACCCCCCGCCCAAATACACACACACACAATGTGCCCCCCTCCCCAAATACACACACACACACAAAATAGATCCCCCTCCCTAAATACAGACACACTCAATAGGCCACCCTCCCAAAAGGCACACACAGACGCACACACACACACAATTGGCCCCGCTCCCTAAATACAGACACACACAATAGGGCCCCCCTCCACAAATACAGACACACACACACAATAGGCTCCCTCCCAAAATACAGACATACACACGCACACAATAGGCCCCCCTCCCAAAATACAGACAGACACACACACAATAGGGCATCCCTCCCCAAATACAGACACACACAATAGGCCCTGTTATGGGAGACCAGAGCTTTTAGAACAAAACCACCAGGCACACAGAAGTTGAATAAACAAAAGTTTATTTTGGCAAGCCAGCAAACATACAAAATACACAATCACAATGTACACTCACCAACTGGGGCCTGGTGGAGAAGAATCAGCCTCAACTAGGTGCAGGGACCTGCTTCAGTAGACTTGCCTTGTACAGGTCCTTCTCTGGCTTCTCAATGCTTTCACAGTGCTATTCCACACAAAGCACTTTTGAATCGCCCACCAGACGGGATTTCACTGTCTCTGTCGTAACTCCAAAACTCCAAAATCTCTCTCAACTTGTCTGGTACTCTGATCGGGCGTGCTCCTTACATAGACCTCGGTCTCCTATACTTTTCATGGAGCATGGGCAGCCGACCAATCATAGCCCGGATCGTGATGGTGCAGCCAATCGGAGGACAAGGGCTCGTCCGGCTTCACCAATCAGATGAGGGGTCCATCTTAGGCACTCTGGACTGCCTCTGAGGAGGGAGCTGCTGGCAAGCAGGAAATTTGAACTGGCCAATGGGAATCAGGCCTATGGGTCTAAGACCTGCCAACAGTGCCCTTGGCCAGCCCCATCCCTCGTGCTCAGCGTCTCGGGAGAGCAAAAGCTCTGCACCGCCGAGAGCCAGTTCCCAGACTTGATTATCAGCCCTTCCCCGCTTACCATTGTCCTGGTACTCATGCCGCTCCCAGCCTCTGCCATGAGCTGGCATTTCTCCGTATGCAGCCCAGCTAAGTGAATTACTGGGTCTGTACGGGGAGAAATGCTGGCAACACAAATTACATGCTGACTCGCTAACTGTGTGGGGACAACACTGACACAATGAATAAAAGTGCTTCTTACATTCCTAGTCCCCAAGACACACAGTTTTCCCTCTTCCAGATATCACACAGTGATTAGCTCCCATCTGGAAGAGGTTACACACAATACATTACATACAAGCCAAATGAGCATCACAGAGGCAGCTATGACAGTAGGGCTAGCTGGCATCACAAAACTGAGAGGAAGCCCAGCTAGCTACCCTTAAATCTATGTAACTTGGTCACCTTTGTAAGGCTTATTTTGGCCAAATGTATTTTATATCTGGGGAAGAACAGGGAATGTGTAAATGTATTTATCTGTCTGTAAGAATGTATTTCAAATTCTGTATTTGTTGTAAATGCAATCCTACAGTTTAGTGAATCAACATTCTTCTGTAAATGTGCTTTGGGTGTCAGCCCTGCAAGAAAGCAAATTAGATATTCCATTGTCACTGTCATTTCTATGGAGAATGCAATCCCCTTAGTTGAAGCTTTCTATAGAAATGATAGGATTCGGGACAACTAGGTGTCGGGCTCCTGGGGGGAGGTGAAAGGCTGCTGATCAGATCTGGGTGTAAGAGCATTGTATTGCACAGACTCTGATTTAATCAGGGATGGTTTTTAGCATGCCCTCTGGCTGTTGTGGTACTAACTTAATCTGTGCTTAATCTGTGCTCTGATTGTCCAGTAGCCCCTCCCATGTAAAGGATAGCCACAGAGGGCTATATAAGGGATGCTTCTGATCAGAGAATCAGATCTACTTTCAGAGAGACACTCTGGGAAGGAGTGTGGAGAGCTACCTTCAGAGAGACACTCTGGTAAGGGTTGTGGAGATTCCCTCAGAGGACCATCTGAGAAACACTCTGGGAAGGAGTGTGAAGATCTACCCTCAGAGGACTATCTGAGAGACAGAGAGACTGAGAGACATTCTGTGAAGGAGTTTGATCTTTTACAGTGACCAGCTGGAGAGATATCTCAGAGGGGCTGCTGTGTGATCAGTCCTCTGAGATCCTGGGTGAGAAGCAGACAGGACAAGCTTTCTTGAAGCAGGCCCCTGCACCTAGTGAGGCTAGAGTCTACTCCCCAGGCCCCCAGTTGGTATTATATCGTGTTTTGTACATCTTTGTATGTCTGCTGGCGTGCCAGAATAAACCCCATTTTATTCAATAACTTTGTCCTGTCTGGTGCTAGTGATCCCGGTGGTTTTGGTGTTAAAGTGCTGGTCTCCCATGACAGCGGCCTTTACATACTGTTTTGGGGCAGCCAGCCAGGCTTGACCTTTATTATCTGAGGCTGGCTACCCCTACTGTGACAGCTCCCCCTCCCCAAATAGACAGACACACACACAATATGGCCCCCCTCTCCAAATACAGACACACACAATAGGGCCCCCCTCGCCAAATAGAGACACACACAATAGGGCCCCCCTCCACAAATAAAAACACACACACAATAGGGTCCCCCTCCAAAAATACAGACACACACACACAATAGTGCGCCCCTCCCCAAATACAAACACATGGCCAATGCACAGAAGAACCCTGCAGGTCTGCGGATGCCTAAGGGAGGGACTGATGGGCGGTGCCGGGGGAAGAGGAGGGTCCTGCAATCCTGCGGGAGGGAAGGGGTGGGTTCTACTTGCCTGCTGAGAGGAAACTGTGGGTTGCCGGCAGGGAGTCCGGCCCTTTGCCTGGCCAGGCCCAGGACAGCAGTCTCGGCTGTCCTCCCTGTCAGCAGCCCTGACCAACATACAGTAACAGTGAATAAGTATATTTAAGAAAAAGGACTGCTGTACGATTATTGTTTTGTATTAAATTTCCATCACATTGTCTTTGCCTCTTTCATCTTTTTCATTCTTAGTTTATGCCATTATGCATTAGTTTATGACATTTTCTATACTCATAAAAACATTCAATGCATCAATCATTTTATGGTAGTTGTGAAGTTTTGCTAATATTTATTGATGTTCTTTGTCAGCTTTGTATTCCAATCTGTATAACAATACTTTGGTGCAAGGTAAGAAGTTCACTTAGGGTTTTACATATAGCCCTGGTAGGTTTGGGCTATTATTCTGTCCTCCTTCTGTGCAATAATCCCTGGTAAGGGCAGGTTTGCCAGGAGTTAAGATGGGTTCTCCCCACTCACTGCAGATCAGTGAGGCAGAGAAAGCAGTGCAGTCAGACCTGTGTCCAATAAGGGACAGGGGCGGGCTCTTGTTGTATCTGTCTTAATGATCTGCATTTCCTGTATTGAGTCAGTTGCTCCTACCCTGAGAGGAGCTGAGTCTTACCTAACTGAGCTGTCAGGGACCTGGCAGGCTTGAGGCCCTCCCTCTGGGAGAGGCTGGTAGACTGTTCCCACTACTCTGATAGGGGGTAGTGGAAGAGCTAGGCCTGCTTCCAGGGCCCTGACTGGGAGTGAAAGGCCAGGGTCATCCTGAGGGAGAACTCCTGAGAAGTACTGCTGTGACTTTGTATGCTGTACAGTGTGCTGCAGAGGAAATAAAGTGTTCCTGATTATAAAGAAGCGGTTGTGAGACTGGAATCTCTCATCCCTGAGTGGGACTTTCTATTCCAGGGATTCCACCCCATATCCTGGGGCCTGCAATAGATGGAGGCACTGTCACCGTGAGTACGTACTGGGTATGTCCCAAGAAGCCTGTCCTGACCTTCCCCATAATACCATCAAGCGGGACACTAGGGAGTCCTGTAAGCTAGCAGGTGCGCCACACTATTATGCCTTGTAACCAGAGTAGCATTTCCCCTAGGAGACCCTATTTGCGATTGGGTGGGGGAATACCCGTTACATACATATAAAATACAATTCCCATTATCTATACTCCCCAACTGTACCTCTACCAGGTACTGCACCATTTATTTATTTTTCTTATGTCCCGGGCCTTTTAAATTCCAATGTGCCTATTGTACCTATTTTTGCCGGTGGCTGTTGTAGCTTCAGCTAATTAAAACAGCTGGGAGATTGATGATTTATCTTCTTATCAGCTGGTTAGAGGGGATTTACTACAAGTTCTATTGTGAGTGTATTTAAGTATATACAGATAAATCCATAAACACACATATATTATTGATATGATCTTTGGAAAGAGTTAATTGTATGTGTAATTCCGCCTCCTTTGGTAGGGTCTCTTGCCTGGAAGCTCCTCTATCCCCCATTGACATACTGTAACAAATAAGGTGTACTTATTATAAGCACCATATGTTGGAGGGTCTGAGATGAGGTTTGGATAACTTGCAACTACAGTAAGTTCCCATGTTCAAATGTGTGTATCCACAATATAAAGACTATCATCAAGAGTAAAGCTACTTAATATCCCAGTTTGCTCAGGTCCATACCGGATTGTACTGGTTAATAGAAGAGCACAAATAGGTTTTTAAAAATGGTGGATAGCCCAAATGGCTTGTTAAAAAAAAACAAACGTATTATTTATTTGAAATAAAAAATAGATTACAAATAAAGAGTTGCCCTTCCCTCCTCCCCCACTCTCTCCAATATATTGCTGGCTCATGTAAACCTGTCATTTAAATCCAAAATGGGTATAATGCTCATTTTCTTTATTGACGGGTCTGAGTTTTGGTCCAACACATGGATCTTTGTCTGCAGAGAAGGATTATGGGTAAGGATATGCAAATGTACATACAGAGTGTGTCACTAAAAACCATTTGTTCTACTTAAGTTGTGTAGGTTTTGCTATCAATTTGCTAAACACTTTCTTAAAAAGAGATAATACTGCAAGTATTTCCATGGACTAGTTGGAGCTTCCATTGTTGAAAACAGAGATGTTTGAAACTTGTGCACTTTTGCAAAGTCTGCAAAACTGGAAAATATTGGACTTTTCCTGCTTGCCAACAGTTGCAAAATCATTAACATTCACAAAACTCTGCCAAGCGATGGCAACTTATTGTGCATTAGAAATTTGCCCTCTTAAAATGTGTTACAGCAAAGACTAAGAATCAAAATGTCCCTGCTCATTTTCACATCATTTTGGTGAAAGTCTCAAACTTTTACAGCAAACTGCAAAAATGTGGTGTGTATGGCAACTTTATATAAATTATTATTTATTATATAAACATCAGAACACAGAAACAGAAGTTCAGCAAAAACACAAACTGAAAGGAAAACGCTAATGGTTTTATTCAATAAATCTGCACATATGTACCTTAAACTAATTTTTTTTAGATAGAATTGAAAGTTAACAATTATAGTTATATTTTAGTCTTATTTTTCCTAATTTAAAGGGGGCAGGTTGGAGTCACATGCAACTTATAATACATTTGCAACGCGACTAAAGCAGTCAGCTATGTAGCACCATATTAATAGTTGCTATGCCTGCTACATAGTCTGAGCTAATGAAAAGAGATCCAACGCACTACGGATTCGCTGAATAAGAACATTTATTAAGCCACACAACGTTTCGACCGTGAAGGTCTTTATCAAGTGACAGGCATATTTAGAATGAGGAAAAGCCCTGTATGTATATTCCCAAAAAGATAATCAAAAACCACGTGAAAATCACCAACAGCTGTCCCACATAGTCCTCTACTGATTAAATCTCTCTCCTTCCTCATGTGCTGAGTGTCCACACTTCCGCATTAGATCATGGGTGACGTCATCAGTGCTTGCCTCTGTGCCCCGATATGCTCCGTTTGCTTCCGAAGTCTCGCAAAGGGTGCGGACATCAATCTCGCGCATGCGTCATCCGTATCTGCATTCCACAGTCTGATGTTTCCACGTTCCAGTGTTGGTGACGTCATCGCGGTATTTTCATCTCGTCTTTCCCTCTTCAATCCTGAAGTCTCGCATCGTCATCTGTAGGTTACCTCTTTCGGGGACACACTGCGCATGCGTCATCCATCCAATGCAAGCGCTTTCAGCAGTTGGTCCTGTATGTTCATTTGAAGGAATCCGAGCAAGATCCCTGCTCATCATGGCTCCTTCCTGTCTTGGTATGAGAGAGAAAGAATGATAAATTCAGAGAGTATATTCTTTATGTGTTATACCTTCAACCTGAGTGTTGAGTGAGTGCTTGTGTTAAAATTAATAAAAATGGAATGCTTATCAGTCTTTTGTTGCATTACTTACTGAGATCTATAAGGCACAACAACTTGTTGAAAAGACAACAGTAGCAGCAGCAACACATCCTATAAATAAATAAAGGCATTTATATATAGCACTATACATAGCTATATAGTCTAGCACAAATGTAATAGTTTATAAAATGTAAGTGTGAATGCCTAAGTGAATAGTTTAAGCACGTCTACACATATCACTGAATATACAATGTGACGGAGGTAATTTATCAACATTTGTTTACCAGTTTTACTTGAAAGAAGAAATAGGTTTACTGACCAACAAAATAGTCATTATTCGCTAGTAGAAAAATGGAGCAAAACTTTGATAAACAACCCCAATACAGCTTTCATAAGGCTAATTAAGGGCTCACACCTACCAGGGAAAAAGTGCTATAGTAATGCCAAAACATGAAGGAGGCTATCAATCACACAATGTGTTGTAAAAAACTATCTTGCCACCAAATTGACGCTAAAATAATCAATTGCATGTTCTGTCTCTTAGTGGGTCATTTATCAAAGTCTCTCAGCTGAAAAACATGGGACAAAAAACAATGTAAATATACTGCAACAGATTTATCAAAGAAGAAAGTTCAATTTGTTTTAATGGGGATGTGCTTTCTTGATAAAACCATAGCAATTGGTGTGCCGCGCTGAAGCGGGTATCATACCCCTATCCAGCATTAACTGCCAAAGTCTTCGATGGAAGTTAACGCCGGATCACGGTGCGATACCCCAAACCGGCACTTAGTGAATCCCAGCATTAGTATTAATTCATAAAGACGCTTAACATAACTTAAGCAGCATTTCTGGGGGCATTTTTTTTTTTTTTTGTACATTTTTTTTGGTTTGTTTTAAAATATGTAGCAATTGAGTACGGTTATTGAAAAATAATTTATAAGTTGCCGATCTATCTGTTCTGCTGTGACAGATCCGCGAATATGCTGCTTCCTGGGTTCACCTAATGGCCAACTTTGAATCAATCCTTCAGTCAGTGCAAAGCAACAACTGCAATATAACCTTACATTACTAAGGGTAACATTATCCACTGTTAGGCTAAGGCCCCGCTCCCTCAGTCAGTGCGCCCGTACGGCAGACAGGCGGGGTGCTGACAGACACAGACCGCGATATGTGGTCTGCAGGGAGCGGGAGCCGGAGCAGGAGGGGGGTGGGAGTGGGAGGGAGGGGAGCGTGATCTGATCGTGGTGCCGTCCACCCCCCCACACACATACACACACATATACACACACACACATACACATATATATACATATACACATACACACATACATACTTTAACCCGCAGCTCCTTCCCTCCCCTCCTCCCCATTGGCTGACTCGCGTACCACGTGACGCGTCAGCGCCGAAAATCACTAGGATCTTGCAGCATCGGCCGGCTGACGCGTCACAGTACGTAGTCAGCCCTGCCGGAAGGAGGCAGCGGGGCAGGGACCATTCGGGCAAGGGTCTGGTGGTCCGCGGCCGCAGCGGGTTCACAGCCTTACAGCTTTCAACTCAGCCACAGTCTCCTGCTGGAAACACTGCAACAGTTTGCTGGTTGTGATCATTTGTTGCCAAAGCTCAAAATGAGGTTTGCCAGAGCCAGCGATAGCACTCAAAGGATGCTCAGTATAGTAAAACGTATTAAAAGAGGCCTGAAGAGTTTAATTTTTTTAACAATGCAGTATTATCTAATACTAGTAGTAGGTATGTATCCACAGCCGTATACAAAGCGATCCCTGATATGGCGCACTGCAGACCTTTATTTTATAATGCGGTCAGAGGTAGCAGAAGAAAATAAATAAAATCAATTTTATTAACATATAATGTGTAGTTAAAAATAGACATATAACCGGGCAGGGTATAGGTCTATGTGTTGAAGTCACTCAGTGGTTCCAAACAAGCCGTATTGGAATGTGTATATGGAGCAATCTGAATCAGTGAAACCTGTCGTGTTTTGCCGGGAGTAGTAAAACTCACTCAAATATGTGGTAGGTCTAATGTTTTGGTTGATATGTGGCAGGTCTAATGTTTTGGTTGAGGCTCCATGTCCTCTGTCCGGCTGCGCATGCGTCACGGTGAACTGTCAAAGTGGTGTTATATCGAAATGCCTAGTGAGAAAAGGAAGGTAAGT
Source organism: Ascaphus truei (assembly GCF_040206685.1). Taxonomy (NCBI): domain Eukaryota; kingdom Metazoa; phylum Chordata; class Amphibia; order Anura; family Ascaphidae; genus Ascaphus; species Ascaphus truei. The sequence goes on from NC_134490.1 coordinate 100,109,777, forward strand.
ATATGGCGACATTTTAACCCTAAGTATGCTAGGCAGATAGTTGATCACTTTATGTCCGTTTAATTTCCCTTTAGTAGGCAAGTGTACTGAATCATATTCTCAGCAATGATATAAAGAGATTCCTAGTTAGGAGATGGACAAATGGGATATTGATTAGCTCTGTTGGGGTTGTTAAATCGACGCATACGTTGCACTAATTGTCAAAGTCCCATTGTCATTACCCAGTAGGAGGGGTAAGAGTATAGAGAGATGAGTGTACCAAGATGGGTGAGTTCTCTGATACAAGTAAATGCACTATGGCATCAATTTTCCCTAGGGCGTATGTTCTATTTCGTGAGTCTAACTGCGCATGCGCCGCAGTAAGTCCGTGAGTGTCCTATTCTGCTGATCAGGACGAGACGCAGAAAACTAAACGGGTAAGTACAGCTGGATAAAGGAAAGTGTTATTATATCCTTCGGTAGGGGAGGGCTGTTAGCCACAAAATCTAAGCCTATAACGCTCGGGCATACGTTGCACGAGAAGCGTATGTCCCGTTTACTTAAATCACTGAAAGGGATGCAAAAGGATGAGTATAATTTAGTGGGTATATTTACTAAGACACTCTGTCTCTCTGGTGATAGGTATTTTCACAGGTAGCATCTGCGTGGTTAGTACAGTGTGATGCGTGGGTCAGTATATTTGGAGCTGCCTTACAAATTCACCAGGAAATGCTACCGTAGTTGCTGTGAAACCGGATAAGGGGGTGTGTAGCCCAGGGATTGGAGCTAAGCCCCTCTGTAATATGAGCAGAAAGTGCTCCCGTGTATTCATACGTTAACAAACACCTCTTTATATGGGTGTATCAGGACTTGTAGGATCATACAGTAATGCTGCAGTCTAGGACGCTCAGACTCAGTTTAAACTTTAATGGTAAACTATCGGCAAAACCCGACGCTGAGGTTGACTACAAATATATAACAAGCTGTCGGCATACAGTACGTTTCTTCGCTGTCTGCGACTTCTTCTGGGGTGGGCGTATCCGCGTCCCTATATGGCCCCTATATACGTAATTATTGCCATGGCAACCAAAGGATGCCAAATTATGCCGAATGCATTGGTGGTGGTGCACAAGTACTGCACCTTGCTGATCCTGTGTTTTCTGTTAGGATCAATTTATTCTGACCTTGTTCTTCACTGTATGGGGTCTAAACAGATTCCACTTAGTGTGGACAGGCTAAGAAGGAGTCCAAGATGTTTCCGGAGATATAATGAACCTCTGGTTATCATAAAAAGGAGGTGAATGCAAAACCTTCATTGATGCCAGATGGATATTGTCTATTTTTAACTACACATTATATGTTAATAAAATTGATTTTATTTATTTTCTTCTGCTACCTCTGACCGCATCATTATCTAATACTACACAACTAATTTATTTGAAGATGAATAACACATTGAACTTTGAATGTTATGCTGCTTTAAAACAGTGATTTGGGAGGGGTTTGATTTCCTTTGTCTTCTCCATTTTGTGATGTCACAGAATCTCTCCCATGCTCCGAACTTGTATTGGGTTTCAGATAAGGACAGACTAAGAGTTAGGCAAACACTTAACAATAATAGTTTGTTCTTGTATAGCACTGCTAGCTTTTTTGGTGCCTGAGGCACAGAGAGATAAAGTGATTTGCCTGAGGCAACAAGGTGCTGACACCATGAATTGAACCAGGTTCCCCTGCTTCAAACTCAGTGCCAGGGTCAGTGTCTTTACTCACTGAGCCGCTCCTCCCTGTTTACAACCCCTTGTAATTATGCTCCTGAGAAACAAAAGAAGCACAATATTTCATTTTTAACATGGTTAAAGGAAAGTGTTACTTGGCACAATATTATAAATTAAGTTTGCACCAGTTATCAAACATCTTTATCTTTCTTTGCTTTAAATAAATCTGCCAAGTAGGCAACATAATCACCCAAGTAATTGACACAAAATGTTATTAGCGCAATAAGCAACTTGTTTTTATTTTTTGCCTCTGATGTTGGTACAAACTGAGCAAAACATGTAAGTCTCACATATAGTCTACCATACATGCGTAAGTAGTTTATTTTATACAATTCTGAATAGTTTACAATTTAACAGTGCCCAGAGATATTTACAGCAGTACCAACCTACTGAAGAATTCCACAATGAATCATGTGGTCAGCATGAAATGTTACAATAAAGGTAGTTTGTGATTGATAATCTCTGTTCAATTCTTCCAGAATATTTCTGCCAGGAAAATACAATAACAGGTGGGAGGACGTGCTGATTTATATTTACCGGACAATTTGCCTTCTCTATTTTGATCTTTGTTGCTGGTAAAATAACTGGCTCTTTGAAAGGGAAAAACAGCTTGAATTCCCAGTCTTTATCAAGCATTTATTTCACTCACCACTGAAAGAAAAGCTGCAATTCCAGATTCAAGCCACATGCGGTAGTGTGTAGCAATTAGCAGATAAACTGCTGACTAAAGTACTAAAACATGAAGCATATTGTAGTCAAGGTCAAAAAATCTTTTTTATGCAATGATAGGGGATTTAATGTTTTCAAAACACAATTATTGCAATGCTATAGATTTTGGTACTTTGCTGTAATTTGTGATATTGTCATTACACAGGACTATTTCATAATTCTGGTTCTATTAGTGACATTTATAAACAGAAGCTGCTCATAAAAGAGTTATAAAAAATAATCAACATGGTTATGGATATATAATTGGCCACATATTTATATATGTAAAACTATTTACAAATATATACACCCTTAGAAGGTTCTCTGTTTCTATTTTATATCTGATGTTTTTCTCTTTTTATTGTAAAATCTTCCTATGTACATTGCTCAGAATGCTTATTTTGCAAGTTACTGCATATATGGTTACTGCTATACAAAGAATGACACATGTAGATGTGTTTACATAAATATGTAAATGTGTGTGTGTTTGTGAGCAGATTACTAGACAATACAATCAGATAATGAAGCTAATAAATAAATAATACAACTGATTATTGCTGTGCATTCCATATCCAGTAACAGGCTTTTACAAGCAAATGAAGCTGTTTTCAAGGACATAACTTCCATGAGCTGATTGTTTTTCTTGCTCCATTCAATCTGTTTATGAGTATTTACTTTACATTACTAGAGACCCTGCACTGCAGGACTTTGCTTCTTTTCCCCTGGGTGTCAGTGTCTGATGTCTTACATCTGCTCAGTGATTGATGGAGCCTTGAATACACGTTATTCTCTCTCACAAGCAAAAATCAAACAGGCTATTAACTACATTACATCAAAGAACTGTTTCAATACAATCTACTTATCTTAATTGAAACTTTTCTTTGTATAGATATTTGCTGAGTAGATAAATTACAGGTGCCTATTAGCATCCCATTAAAGAGGAGTACAATACAATTTTGAATAAAATGCAAGTTTTAGGGTTTGTGTTAAATGTGTAACCTGTTTACAGCATCACAAAGTAGCTAACCTCAAATGGGTTGCTGGATTTGTACTTCCATAACCCTGGCTTGACTATACTAACTGCAAAATACAGTATGCTACAGCTTCAAGGACATTGCTAGAGATTAGTAAAGTGAAGTGTGACACATTGACATACAGTAGAGTTTCTTTTTATTCATACCAACCCCCAGAGCTTTGAAGTCCCCCAGCTGCAAAACTGGACCAAAAGCAGAGTTTTCCTCTGATAAATCTGGGGCAATTCTTTTGCATTACCTTTGCAGCCAGGAGACATTAGTAAATAACCGTCTTGGCATCTAAACGTCACACACTATATAATATTTGAGAAATTGCAGCGGGCTTTTGAAATCTGTGTGAGATAAAAGGGGACCCTCTTAAATAGGCCTATAGACCCATTATAGAAAATGTGAATGATCAGTCAGGTAATTAGGTTTAAATGTAAAATATATGGACTTAATTGGAATACAACAGATGTCCAAATTTATTAAGCAGTCATGCTGCAATTGTTTCCATCACAAAATATATATATATTTTAAAGGATTAATAACACAGCATGTTACACTGTATAGCTCAGCATAGCTTACACTGACACAATGTTTCCAATTATACATAAAGTCTTTAAAAGACATTTTGAGACAAGAGCTTCAAATAAAAAGATTCCTGGCTGCTGAAGAAAAATGCTAAGCATTGAAAAAATGGCATAATACTGTATCTACTTATGGAGATGCCCTGAGGCTTTCAATTGGTTTTTTTCTGCATTAATGTTGCTGCATTTGTTGAACAGTAAACTGACTGATTAACTGTGGAATGTCATCTCTTTAAAATACACACATTCAAGTCTTTTAATACACATCATTTGCAGCACTGAATAAATGAGACAAAAATCCATATGCATCAAGTGTATAAACAACTGGAACATCTTGAAAATAATTAAAGGTCATATGTGTCCATTGTGCCGTAAAATGGATTACTGAATATATGCATAGCCTGTATTTATATATTAATATATCTGCAGTGTTGTCCACAGAAGTAAATACAAAATAATCTCGAATGGTAAGCTTTTGGTGATAAATATTTCCTTCTCCCACTAGTTGTATTAAATACAATTAAAACACTGCCCTATGCTAGTGAAGATTTAAGTCCCATTTGAATATACTTGAACTGTTTTCTAGCACTGGGAAACAGCCGCAAGAATACTGAATATGAGCCAATGTTTTATTTATGTCTGTAGCACTTATCTTTGTTAGTGTTATATATCTACATAGTTATCTTATTTTGTATCTCATATTCGGAGTACACTGTGTATGACTTATAAAATAAAGTACTATTAATAACCATTATTATTGTTTATTTTAAGTGTAGATAATATGGTTTTCTTCTTACAGCTGATCAATGTGCTAATGTACTAATCAATATAATCATTGAGAAATAATGTACAATTCTGCCACATCCAGTTACATTGGAAAGTACTTCTATTATCCATCTTAAATGATTACAAGAGTTGTAAGGTGAAAGCCTTCTTTCTTGCTTGGAGATTTATTTATTTCAGTAATTTGAAGCTCTGTCATTTTCTTTTGATTATCTCTTCTTGTTGGAAGAAACAAGCCAGATCTTGTTTTCTGCTCATTCAGAGACGTGGTTCAGATGTCAAGTGCTTGTAGTCCCATCACAGTGAAATTGAATGCATACATTATTGAAAATATATTAAAAAATAAATACCCTGAGCGACAAGCCACTAGGTATAGGGCCCCCCTGTCCCCTCCCTTGCTTGCAATAACTTCAGCCATGTGAATATAATTTTCATTAAAGTAATCCTGTTTCAACCAGACCCTGTGACTAGAGGTGAAATGTTGCGAAAGCATTAAAAATAGCTTGCTAGTAATAATTTCAACATCCTGTAATGTTATCATAGATCAGGTTTCAACTGTCTTACCTTACATAGTATACAGTACTTCATATATATTACATGTTTACCTATGATCATGCCAGGCCTGATTTGCTAGGATTTATGCCAGCAAAGCACAGCTAAAGAAGACACCATTCCACACCAAAACCACAACATGGCTTGGATCTGCCTTTTCATTGCTTTGATGTTCATTTCCAATGTCCTAATGTTCTTAAGTTTCTCAGTGTTTGCATAATAACCCTGCTGCATGCAAACTCCTCACTGCTGCAGGGCTCAGGAACAATAAATATACACATTTAAAAGCCTTTTTTATTGTCTCACGGTTCATGCTCCTGCTTTTCAACAGCTTAATTTTCTAGCTTTAACTACTTTCGAGGATGGATTTTCAGTTTGAAACTATTATTGAAATGGCGTTCCTCCTCAAACCCCAAAACTCATTCCCCTCCTTTACCACAACACAATCACCGCTGTTTTATGCTTAAGAAAGGTGGGACTTCATCTATCATGTCATTTAAAGAAGTATTTCGTATTTAGGACACATGGCTGTAAATGAATACACTGCAGCATATCGCAATAGCAAATAATACATGTTGTTAATAATACTGCATTGGTATAATATATATAGTCAGAGTTAGACCACAAGTGATATTACCGGCACAACACTAAGTTATGGCAAATTATAAATTATATATAAAAATAAAAAATTAGTCATATTGCTTTATTATCAGTATTCCTATATATATGTGTGTGTACTATATATATATATATATATATATATATATATATATATATATATATATATATATCAGCAGAAAGGCAGGGGATGAAGGCACTAGAGATGGGCAATCTTTTGGCCAAAATGTCAATTCACAACAAAAACTGCATTATTTTGCATTCTTGAATATTCACAAAGCTGCCACTATGTTCCTTGTTAAAAAATGAAAATAGTGTAAAAATAAAAAAATCTGGAATATTAAAACAAATTAGAAGAGAGTATTTGAAAATGCGGAAAAAAATTGAAAACATATTGTGGAGCAGCATTTTCAATGAGAAACAGAAGTGAATATAGTTTGTATGGCAAAATTGGACATTTTTGCTTGCAATGTTGACCCTGAATATTCCTTCAAATATTTGCACGTTTCCAAAATGTTAAAATAAACACATTTTGACACAATCGCCCGTCTCTGGAAGGAACTCTGTCGTTGTTCATAGTTAAGGAACAGTACCCTACTAATGTGGATATCCTTGCCTCATACAGTACAACATAACCATACACTTGCCTACCCTTCCGTTTATTATGTAAAATATTATAATAATAATAATAACTGTATTTCATGTTGCCCTTTTTTCCCTATAGGTAAAGGAATAGCAAATAAATGCGGAGGTATCCGGAGCAGTCCTTTACCTGACGACATCTGATCCAGGAAGCGCAGCCCCAAGGAAATGTGGGAGTCTTCACCACAGCCGCACAAGTTGCCTGCACGCAACCGCCAGGACCTGCTAACGGTTATGCCTTGAAGTGGCAGCAGGCTTTGGACGCTTTGGCCAAAGGGTTCAACTGAATGACCCTTTTTCAAGAGAATATATAGGTATTGCACTGTGTATTTTTGTCACATTGGAAGTAGCTTTGGGCATCTTTGTTTGTTTTATGTTGTGTACATTTAGCCACGCCCACCAGCACTCATTTGGCACTATTATACATATATATATATTTATGTGGTAATGTTTGGGGTTTCTCAGAGCTCGTTGGGTATCTGTGTGTTTATTAGTTATGTGCACGCAACCGCAAGGACCGACAGGACCGGCACGACTTGTGAAGGACATCTGCCTGTACACAGCATTACGGGAGAGGGTGGACTACTAACGGAGGTAAGATATTTGATTCTTTGCTTTCAGTCCCCCCCCCATATGCAAGGCCATTCTCCAGACTTTCAATATCCTCACTCCCGGCATTTCATATTCCGATAAGACTCTATGTAAGCAAAGTATCCAGAGCGCAAGACAGCAGCACTTTCACTTTTTTCCCAATAGGTCTGAAAGCGCGTCACAGTTACACTATACAGTTACAATATAGCGTGCGGTACGCAGCACATAGGATTTCTAGAGACAGAGTATACTTGTATATCACTAAACCATTATTTTCTATAGTGCTGCTGGTTACTGCAGTAGTACGCAGAGTGATACTGCCAATATTAAAGGATCAATCCCACCAAGAAAACAAATGGAACAAGGGGATCACCTGGTGCTGAACAGCTATACTTTCAGTTCCGGGACTTCCCCATACCCCTCCCCTTCTGTGCTATGGTGTAATCAATATGGCCACTGGCATTGTCCTGGATGTCATAACCGGTGATGTTATGGCTCCCTATTGGTTCGCAGGATTTGACAGTATAATTGTTTGCCCAAGAGGGAGCACCAACCCTGGTGAGTACATCAGTACCACAGGGTATCTCGGGAAATAGGGTGGGTGGTGGCTGGCGGGGTCCCCCAGAGCGGAAACTAGTCTGCTTCAGCTCCAAAGGACAACCCGATTCCAATTATGTATAAAATAAATCTCACTGATGGGATTTCTGCTTTAAACTCAAGTCCAAAACAGCTTTCAATAAAAGCTTTGTTACCTGAGCAGAAGAAAAAAATATATAATGCACGTCAGTAGAACCTGTTTCTGTATGATTGAGCACCTATTTAAAGCCATTGTACATATCCATGTATGTATGTATGTATCTACAGTATCTATCTATCTATAAGACGCCCATTTAATTACATTAAAGGTGCATTAGGTGGCCATTAATGCTCTGAGTGGAGGAGTTGAAGGCCTGAGGCTTCGTCTGAGGACAGAGGGGATTATTACTATTGTAGGCTAATGTTTATTTACATGTAATATACTTAGATAAATACATGTAATTAAATAAACACATGCAAAATCAAATGAACAAATTGATTCTAGACTGCCCATTCCTTTTCCACACTCCCTATAGCCACAGCAAAGTAAGGCTCCCATCATGTCACATTATACCCTAATCCACAACCCACTAGTGTTTGGGTGGTGCAAATTTTCTTTTATATATATATATATATATATATATATATATATATATATATATATATATATATATATATATATATATAAAATCAAAAAATAAATAGATGATACCGTTCTGTGGCTAACGAAATGCTTTTATTTGTGCGAGCTTTCGAGATACACTGATCTCTTCTTCCGGCGATGTTACAATGAATGAAGCAAGGATTACTTAAAAACAGTGTCTCTTGGAATGTTATCTGTGCTGTTCCTTCCCCCGGTGTGGATGTGTTTTATGGCTAGAGGTGTCAAAGGGTAACTGAAGGCAAGTGAAGAAAGAGTGTGTATGTGTATCAGTGTGAATAAAAATGAATGGAGAGCCCACAGTATAAACAGTGCTCTACACAAGGTGTGTGTGGAGTGAGAGGGATATAAATGGTGTGGGTGGGTGTGGAAATGTGAGAGTTTGTAGCACAACTAAAAGTGTGTGTGGATACTATGTGGTCCCTATTGGTGTATAGGGATGGAAAAATAAGGAGTATTAGCAGACAGAGACCAGCGGATTAAAGCCTTGAGATCAGACTTTATAAACCGTGGATATAACCACAGAATTGTAGACCAGCAAATTCACAAAGCCACCAGAATACCAAGAAGTGATCTCCTTGAATACAAACAGAAGGAGACAAGCGACAGGGTACCTTTGGTGGTCACATATAACCCACACCTAGGAGCCCTACGCAAGATCGCCAGGAAACTACAACCCATCCTCCAGGAAGATACAAGACTGCAACAGGTCTTCCCTGAAGCACCCTTATTATCATACAGACAGCCCCATAATCTCAAGAATATTATGGTGAGGAGTAAAGTATTCAGCAGTACAACTGAATGCGGGACAAAGCCATGCCAGGACCCAAGATGCAAAACCTGCGCAATGCTCTACACAGCGGACACAATACAAATACCACACAAGAATCGGGAATACAAAATCAGAGGAGGGTTCACCTGTTCCTCCAGCAATGTCGTGTACCTCATCATGTGCATGAAATGCCCAGGGGGCTGCTACTACATAGGTGAGACAGGACAGGGGCTAAACAAGAGAATGAACCTGCATCGCCACAGCATCACACGCGGAACAAGAGACAGTCCTGTTGGCGAACATTTCTCTGACTCTGGCCATAAGATGAACGATCTGAGGGTTGCCATACTCAAAGGTAATCTTAAAACCCTGAAAGAGAGACGGTTGCATGAATACAAATTTATGCAACTGTTCGGGACACTTAGCAGTGGCCTAAACAGAGATCGAAATTTTATGAGTCATTACTGACACTAGCGAACTCTCTTCCCATGAGCGCTAAAGGCCATTTCTGTACATACTGTGCTATATGTATGCACACACAGCTGTCTCTCACACATACTAATACTCCTTATTTTTCCATCCCTATACACCAATAGGGACCACATAGTATCCACACACACTTTTAGTTGTGCTACAAACTCTCACATTTCCACACCCACCCACACCATTTATATCCCTCTCACTCCACACACACCTTGTGTAGAGCACTGTTTATACTGTGGGCTCTCCATTCATTTTTATTCACACTGATACACATACACACTCTTTCTTCACTTGCCTTCAGTTACCCTTTGACACCTCTAGCCATAAAACACATCCACACCGGGGAAGGAACAGCACAGATAACATTCCAAGAGACACTGTTTTTAAGTAATCCTTGCTTCATTCATTGTAACATCGCCGGAAGAAGAGATCAGTGTATCTCGAAAGCTCGCACAAATAAAAGCATTTCGTTAGCCACAGAACGGTATCATCTATTTATTTTTTGATTATTGAAGCTCGGCTAACACGGTACTGATACCTCTACATGAATATATATATATATATACATGTAGAGGAATCAGTACCGTGATAGGCGAGCTTCAATAATCAAAAAAATAAAAAAATAAATAGATGATACCGTTCTGTGGCTAACGAAATGCTTTTATTTGTGCGAGCTTTCGAGATACACTGATCTCTTCTTCCGGCGATGTTACATATATATATATATATATATATATATATATATATATCAAACAACATAAAGAATAAAAGGGCTTCAGTTTGGATTTTGCCTTTAACAAAAATATAAAGAGGGCGATGTACTGTAATAACACAAAATAGTTTTATTACATTTAATATATTTTGCCATTTATATTACCCTACCCATACCACCACTTCTCGGCAGCTCTGGTGGTCCCCCCCCTCCACATAACAGGATTCTGCCCCCAATCCCTCCTCAACCCAGGCGGAAAAGCCTGCCCCCAGTGATCCCCCACCTGTTCCACTACTTAAGTAGTGGATGACCTGCTCGACTGGTCAGGGACCCGACCCTGCTTGAACCGGATGGGGACCCACACTAAACCACAGAACTTGGGCCCACGCCCAACTGTACATTTGCGTATATTTGGCAAATTCACAAAAATGCTGTTAATTTGCCTATAATATTGGTTAATTCCCACCTGACATTGCCAACCGTTGGCAAGCGTCTGTGTAGCAATACAAGAGAAAAAAATTGATATACTCAGTATCAGTATACTGTAGGGTTGGGCAATAAAAAAAATTCTCATGATAATGATATTAAGACATTTATTGTGATACCGATACTTGTCGATGTGTATATATATATATATATATATATATATATATAGTTATACGTTACCGTTCCAAGGATTGGTCTTTTGTATCCCCCTGAGGAAGGTCCCATTCTGTAGGACCGAAACGTTGGGTTTCTGGATGTATTTCTGCTATCACTAATACACTTTGATTTTCAACTTTGAGTGCTGTCTCTTGTTTACCAATCCTTGGAACGGTAACGTATAACTACATTCTCTATATGGGACGTGCACCTGTGGCTTACCAGCACCTATTGGAGTGCCAACTGCCTTATCTGACTATATATATATATATATATATATATATATTATATATATATATACATATATATATATAATATATATATATATATATATTTAAAAAAATTAAAAATGAATAGACTATACCGTTCTGTGGAAAACGAAATGCTTTTATTTGTGCGAGCTTTCGAGATACACTGATCTCTTCTTCCGGCGGTGTTACAATGGATAAAGGAAGAAAAGTTTAACTTAAAAACAGTGCATCCTGGAATGTTATCTGTGACTGAAGCCTATCCACCCCCCCCCCCCTGTGCTGTATGCGATTTATGACTTCAGGTGTTAAATTGTCCCTAAATATATATATACATTATTTAGGAGAAAAATAAATTAAGTAAAACATTTATTTCATTTATTGTACATTCATAACAAAGTTGTTTCAGATCAATTCTATTTTAAAATATGTAATACGTCCTTCCGCCTATCACTGAACATCAGAGATGGGATACTGTAGGATTAAGAGGATGGGCGCAAACTGGTCCCCCAGGGAAGGAGGATGTTACTATTACTGAGGGCTTTGAGAGTGAACTATACGTGCCAGGATCCCTTTTACATTGGCAGATATGCCTTCTCTAAGGCTATGCATGTTACTAACTCTCCCTAACATCAATGACTCCCATGGTTGAGTGACAGCAGTATTACGTTGATACAAATGTAAATATGGACTGATTTATGAATTTAATTTTTTGCAATATTACTATCATATTGGTACATTGCTCGACTCTACTATACTTGCAGCATATTCAAATAAATAAATTGACCGCCTCCTGATACATATACAATTAGAATGAATTAAATCTGCTGTTTTGTACCTATATCATAATGGTTGCAGATCCAAGTTAAAATAAAATATCCTAGATTTCCAATTCTGAGCAGATCAGCCTTTGATAACATGTATTGATTGATCATGCATGGTTTATTGTTCTATTTATTGTCTCTTTAAAAGGCCCGTTCAATATTGTTTGCAGATCGCGTGATCTTTGCTTCCCCCCTCCCCCTGCTGAGTCTATTTTTCCTGCCCTCCAAGCACACACATGCATTAATATTAATATGTGTATATAATAAAACACCCCCTCCCCTCCTGCCTGTGCACACAAGCGGCGATCGTTAATTGATTAGATTGTTTCTGGCCCCCAAAAAAATATGTCAGTGAAGGAGTGTAATGTAGCGATCACACGGATCTGCATGTGTAATAATAAAGCGATGTGCTGGAGAGAATGAGAAGCAGAGCGCCCCCGAATCTCTGCAGGAAACGTTCTGTATATGATACATATACACGCAGGTCCTGGCTGCTCACTAATACAGCGGGGCAGCTTGTGCGGCTGTCAAAAAAATACAAACCGCTTCATTTACACCTTTCCACCACTCCACCATCGCTGAATACACGTATCTCGCCGCTAATGCGTTGACATATTTTTTCCACCTACTTTAAAGCCGCGCTCACCCTAAGCTTCTTCCTATGCAGCAATGTGGCTCAATGCACCTCCCTGTGTTATGCTATTTTTGAGCTAATTTCTCTTGGTTGCCGGGGATTTTTTTTACAGCGGGGGGAAATTGAAGGGGTTCAGAAATATTGGGGCTGGTTTTTGATTATTTTTAGCAGCCTTGGGGTGCTGTGTTCTGGTTTTATATTGGGGGGGCTGTGCCCTGTTGCTTCGCCCTGCCAGGACCTGATGCAATCCATTCAAGCCAACAAGTTTGGAGAGAATGTTGAGTTCAATCAATTCAGAACGTCGCGATGGAGCCCAACTCACCCAAGGTATTATTATCTGCTCCTGTATCACTGCCTTCCCCTGCACCCCGGGGGGGCAGCCTGGCACCGGATCCCCTACCCCTCACCCTAATAACAACACCCTACAACTTTAATACAAACTTTTACCTTATGGATCTTTAAAAAAAAAAAAAAGATAATAATAATAATAATAAAAAAAATGGATTATCATTTCTCCCTATGTCAACATTCCTCCACTGATCTTCAGTGGGGTCGTGTGCAGGGGACCTGCGTGGTGTGATCCTGACCCACCCAGATCTGCACTTACATGTCCCTGATCTTCACCTTAATGCCTTTCTCTTCTTGTTGTTTTTTTTTTTTTTATCTTGCAGTGGGTCGGCTCAGCTTGTGGTCTACACGGACCTTACATTTTCTACAAGGCTTTCCAGTTCCACCTTGAAGGCAGCCCAAGGATCTTGTCCCTGGGCGACTTTTTCTTTGTCAGATGCAAGCCAGAGGATCCGATTTGCATAGCGGAGCTCCAGCTGTTGTGGGAAGAGCGGACTAGCAAGCAACTTTTATCCAGCTCCAAACTTTATTTCCTCCCAGAAGATACTCCCCGGGGCAGAAATAGCGACCATGGCGAGGTGATCACCCCTTTTTACTAGCCCGATCCCTGCGTGCTGTGTGCATGAGCCAGATGCACAGCGCGTTCCCAGCATAGGAGGCTGCAGTACAGTATGTGTTGTAAAGAGTTATTATAATGTGATGCTGGTGCCAGCTGTTCGTGGGATCAGAAATGCTGATCATGTCAAGAGCAGAAAGAAGGGGGAGAAACCTTTTGTTTTTGTTTTTTTTATGATCGTTTTAGAAAGATGGATACATTATACAGTTTGTTATGCTGTTAGTCTTCTTTAATTGTTTCCCCCCCCCCCCAAATTTATTCTGAGATTTGCAGTCCATCAAAGGGCTGCAAAAATAACCCCGACTAAATCTGTTCTGGTAAACTAGGATCATTTGGTTGCCTTCGCTCTTTAGGATCTGGAGTCCCTTTATTATTCTTGTTTTGTATCAGTGTCACATGCCTTTGTGTTTTATTGCTGATTGCATCCATTACAGTCCCACTGGTTTATTATTGCAGATCATGATATTGTTCCATCTCAGCACTGTGTTTGATATGTTTTAAGAGGGAGGAAATTACGAAATGGAGGCTGAGTGAGATCAAAAGCTCTTCTGCTGGCAAAGACGTGTTGAATAAAGTGATAAATGACAGGTACTGGAATAATACATTCAAATAACTTGCAGATCTGCTTGGGCGGATTGTAAAATCACTCATGTAACCAGCACAAACACGTTATGCATTAATAGCCTAATCCTTAAGATTGGATCTGATGCTTTCAGATTATTTATTACATCGATCGTTTGATTGGAAGATATTTTTGGCTATTAGGCATCATGTCATCAATTAACTCCTGATTTCTCGATCTCTAATAAAATGCACAACGCATGTTTTTTTTTCTATTTAAATTGGGGAATGAAACCTATGATCCATAGTACCCTGTAAAACATAAATACTTGATTTACAGATAATAGCCCAAATCACGAAAGCACTATTAGTTTACAATGTATTTTTCCAGATCTGTAATTTCAAGTACCACTGCAATTATGCTGGGCTATTGTAGTCAGATGACTGCAATACGTTACTGCTGAACTATTTTTATAGTGTGTATGGACAGCACTGTATTTATGGGAATAAATTGCATGTTAAATCATATAAACATCATTGATCCAGTGCGCTCAGCTTATCCACTTTAGATCTCTTGTCCACATGCTAAATAGAAGTCATCCTATTTTTGAGATTGCAGATAGCTTAAGTCAACCTATAACCTATAGGGTTTAATTGCAGCTCCCTGTCTCTTTTAAAGCTAGTGTTACATTACAGTTTAATATTACATGTTTTCAATGGCTTCAGTAATCCAGGCAGTGCTTGATTGCCCCCTATATTAGAATTAACGTGTAATTGCATTGTTTTTCATTACTCATGTTTTTTATTTTCTTTGCTCATGTCAACAATATTGAGTTGACATTCTGCAACTTGTAAAAGGTTGTTTGGAAAAAACATTAGCAGGTTGACCTCTCTTCTGCAAGATCTGATCCTGTCCCCTCCCCCTGTCTAACTTTCCTGTGCAGCTGTCTCCCCCCCCCCCCCCCCAATCTCCCTCCCCCTCACTAGTACTTATTATTTGCTTTTCAAATTTATTACTTCAACATGGTCTGTGATCTGGAAAAAGGGGAAGGATTAAATATCAAGAAAAGAGTATGAATATCACCATGTTCTCTTGCAATTTAAAGGAAATGAGTCAGCCTTTTTTATTAATGCTTGTGCTGCATCAATAACAAAAGCTGAAACACATTTCAGGACAATGCAGTCTGAGATCTTATTTTAATAGCTGCACAATTGATATACTTAATTGTCATCCATAAATAGATTATCAAAGTGTGCTTTCAGAGTGAAGGGCGTTGGCACATGCTGTTTATTTTTTTCTCTTGGCTAATTAATTTCTCTTTAAACATTTTATTATATATATTTAAAAAAAAAAATTTTTTATTTGTATCTTATCTCAAATAAAAATTCCTAATAAATGAGACACCCTTTTTTGTAAATTGAAAATTCTGATTTATTTCGAGAATATGAATGATTCACAGTAACCGGTTTGACCGCATTAAATTATTTTCCGGGGAAGCAATGACACCTTGAAAATTATGCAAAGACTAGTGCATTGTGCAGGATAATGTTGATAAATAATTGAAGCAGGTAGAAAGTTTCCTAATGCAGTTCTGTTTTACACCCTGGTGATGTCATTTCCCCTCTGGCCTGAGTTAGTCATTCATTAGCAGAATAGCAGAAGCAACAGCATACAGTGATACTTCATTGGCAGGGAGCCTACAGAAACTAGCATTTAGAGCCAGGGCCTAGAGAGGGCAACATAACACTCCCATTAAGAAATGTACTTTGTTTTTACTTGTTCCATTAGCTTGTTTATATACATTAAAATGATTTTATTATTGATTTGCAATAATTGTAGAGATTGTGTATTCTATTTTTCAACACCGTAATAACATAAATACATATATTTACTGATCTGCACTTCGTTACTGGGAATACTTTATTGTCACACTTAATTACATTAAGCAATTTAATGGAAGCCATGTTTTGTTTTTCTTGACAGTGGAATCCATTTTAATTATGCCTGAAATAATAGGTGTACATGCCTATTCTGTTGTATTCGGTTATCATTATATTTTAGCTGGCAAGTTTCATTCAGAAATGAGAAATGTATTGTTTAATTAAGATGACATTTGGTAATGAAAGTAGAGTATAGTGCTGTTTGGTTTACTTTGGTAATATGATTGTTTGACTGATTACAGTATTAATAAATATTTATACATTTTTTCCCCATTGCAGTAGACAGCAAAAGTTTTCTGTCCTTATCAATAACCCCTTCACTGCTGGCAACACATTTCACTACCTGTATTGAAGGGATTACAATTGTTATCCATAATTTGTCTTAAATCTAAAGGGGTAATTAACCCTGGCCTATACAGTGCATGTCAGCGTATTTTCTTGTGTGTAATGTAATTAACTTAAAAACGTATCAATTCTATTACAACAGTATTTACTGTTTATTAGTGGTATACCTTGTTTCAATCTATTGGAATAAAATAGTTAGTAACAGACACGTGATATTCATCAGCCAATTCTTTTTTTGTTTATAATTCAAATCATAGGTGTTTATACTTGGCTGGATATCAATTTTATGTTAGTCTAGCAGTTTACTGTACTTTGCCTTGGGTACATTAATTACCTCATAACCCATCAGCATAAGAGATCTATAACATCATTAATTTCCAGGAACTGCAGTTCATTGTGTAATGCTTCAGCAAATGTAAGGCCTCATATTTCAGTGTCTGTTTTGTGCCATTTAACGTTAAAGGCTCGGTGTTATGTGTAATATAAGCACTGTTCTCATTCACGATCCCGTGTTTTTATAAAAGCGCCTGCCATAGAATGTTTTATTTTCCTACAAGTGGTGGTAATGTCAATTCGTTCCGAAGATACGTTTTGCTTTGCAAGCTATTTTTATTCTTTTCATGTGACTTTTTTTTATTTACTTGCATTCCTTGTTTATTATAGCACAGACTCGAAAAGCAACAATGCTTCATTTCATTTTCAAAGCCAAAATATAATTTGCCAATTTCTTCTTATTGAAGTGCAGAGTTCAAGCATGTCGAGTGTAGTCTTGGATGTGTTACAGGTAGTGAGACCTTTTTGTTTGCTCTTTATCCCTTGTATTGTACTTACACTTTGGAGACCTCATAAATCTTTCTTCCTATGGCATCTTGAGGAGAGATTGTGACTGCATATAACTGTTGATGATCTTACAAAGTAACAAGTCACTTCTTCAGATACCACCGTAACAAGATACTTGTGATGTCTCAACATCTTTGAAGGCCTCCCATGTTAGTCAAATGAAAGAAATGACAATCTGCCAAACAAACAGTATGCGCAGAATTCAGTATAACGAGAAGTGGCTAACACACAGTGAATGATGCATCAACGTTCAGTTACACGAATTGAAGATAATGCATCATTCCGTTCTATTCCCACAGTATTGAATAGTCTCTTGTTGAATCCATACACATCTGTATGACGATGTTGTTCATCATTGCATATACATGTACTATGTAGCCAGTGTTTCTTCACCCATTGTAAGCCACGAAACTCAAATTGCACAATTTTGCAACTCTCCAGTCCATTAAATTACACAGCAATGTGTTAAAACTCGCACCAGCAGAAACGCACCTTCATGCAATAACATTAGCTACATCTGTATATCCTCATATATTCTGCTTTACACCTGTATCTTGAAGTAGAATCTTTAAGGAAGCTCAAATTGTAAACCTTCAGAGATGTGTTCTGATCATCTATTTGAAATGACTCCTTAATTAGATCTGAACCACTAAATAAAAACGTACTATTGTATTTCCATGACCAAAGGACCCTCCGTGAAGCCCCCTTTATCTAAACACCATGAGACCAAAGTGCGGTGGAAACAGGCCACAGCTTTATTAATCTAAAAATATCATACAGGATCTCTTAAAATAATGCGCCAACCATATTATGAGTCTATAGCCCTCCAGACACCTCATTGCCTCCCCTTGCTTGTCTTACGCTACCAGCCACCCTTTAGGTAAGTGTCGCTCAAATAGAACACAGGAGTTTCCCTGCACTGGCCAGATATGCCGCCATATCTTTCAACTGACCCCTATTTTCTGGTTAGAACCCACACCATGAAGCCCTCTCTGTTACTGATCCAAAATCTCTTAAACCTTTAAGACCAGCGTGACAAAATAATATGCAAACGCATGCTTCCTTACCATTGTTTTATTAATAGTTATCACAACGGGAAATCTCCTTCTCCTCTCGTGCGGGAGCATCCAGTCTCTCCCACTTTTTAAATGCTTCTGACCCCTCTCCTTCGTCAATTTCACGTCATCAAATTTTGACCACTTGAAATTTGGGCATTAAATGGCGATATAGATCCTCCCATTCTCGGTTCCTAGGAGACTTACTGAAGAAGTTACAGGGTTTAAATCTCCACCCAGGGGAAAGACAATGACTGCCACATTTCTGGCCAATAATCATTTGCAACTTCCTATTGCATGGCCATTTAAACCCTCTATAAAAACTAGGAAGTAATATTTGTAACTTGACCGACATTATACCGGGAACTGGGGGTCCCCAGTGCGGAAAATAGCACGGTCAGCTCTAAAGGACCACCCCAAGTCTTGCAAAGAAAAATGGCAGTGAGTTAGGGGAACGTACTCCTTTTAAGTTTAGAACTGCGGAGCTACCATTAAAAATACCAGAGGAGCTGCGACATGCTTTGCTGCTTGAACTTTACTTTAGATACACTGTACATGTTACTATCTGTATCTTTTAAGTATGATATATTATTTCTTCGACAGATTCAGTGACGCAAAGGAAGATAAACTTCCCACCTCAGTGTAGTTAGAGCAGGTACAGATCAGTATTTATACTTCTTTAAAGTGTGTTAAATGTCATAAAAGTCATTTTGTCCATAATTACAGCCCTCTTAACTGATGCTTTGTTTAGCATTTCGTGCGTGTGAAGGGAGGAGTAATAATGCTACGCTATACTGTACCAAATGCCCTTCTAAGTTGCTCCAACAAACAGATACATGCCAGGTCTTCCATGATGGTGGTTGGTTTTATGTTGCATATATAAAAAAGCTCTCTATAACTCACATTTAGGCCTGGGACATAGTAGGGTGAGCAGCGCTGAACTGCGCTGAGGGGAAACATTATCCCTATCAGCGCGGCTTTAGAGGGCGCTTCCGCAGGCGTGTGGACGTGCAGGAGACAGGCAAGTTTGAAATTTGCTGCTCATGCAAGTGCAGGGCCGGTCACGTGACTGCCAGGAGCCAATGGCAGTCCGTGACGTCGGCTCCGTGACGTGGCGCCCTAGCCCCGCCTCCCGCCCGGCTCCCACCCTGCACACAAGCGCGCTCGCTGACGCTCATGCAGGGACAAGAAAAATCTCCTGCGTGAGCAGGTGAGCATGAGCGTCAGCGCTGATCAACCTACTATGTCCCAGGCCTTATAGTGTTCTTCACACAATATTGTTTTGTTTTTTTATTGATGTTTATTTTGTGCTAAAAGGCATTCAATGTATCAATTATGTTCACTAGGAAGCTCTAATAACTCTTATTCCCCCCACTCCCCCCGAAAATATCACGCCCCCCTTTGTGCACCCCTGATCTAGTACACTCATTCCGGAAGATTCACAAAGGACGAATGCGAGTTATTGTATATGTATTAACTGTTATTGAAGTCACTGGCAGCTAGCACAGGATTGCGGTATGATAACTTTTATGGCAGGATAGTGAGTTGTAAGAAGCCAACAAATTTTGTAGGGCAGTACAATGTGTAGTCAACAAACAAGATAGATACAGTTGATAAGATTAGTTACACTGTCATCAGTTATTGAGCAGAAACTTTACCTATCAACACTATTTTATCAACATACTAATTGGGTTCATACTTATTTGGAGTTGTCTGAAGCTTATGGATTGTCTGTATTTCGCCAAAGTGATACATCTATACATGAGCATAGGGAGGATACGCTGGTCAAAAACTTCAGGTATAGTGGACATTCTCTTGCAGGGTTGTCTTGTGCGCTCATTCTATCCTCATTTTCCTATTGATTTAATTCAAAAGGTTCCCATCTATTGATACCTGCTGGCCCAGGTAGTCATAGTCTTCGACTTCTATTTCTATTCCATTTATTTAGATCTATGTAGAGTATACACATTTGGTCTTGCTGAGATTTATATGGAGGTCCACCTTCTTACTTTATGTAGCGAGTTCTCGGATTTGTTGCTGGAGATCTTCTGAACTTGTGGCTAAAATCATCTGCAAATCATAGGTTGCTCAAGTATTCACCGTTCTTCTCAATTCACTATCCTGAAGAATTCTTTAAGTGTTGCTGTGAAAAGCTTTGGTGACATGAGGTCTCCCTGTCGCACTCCCGCGCCGATCCTTATCTTGCTTATATCTTCATGTAATCTAATGGTTGATGTGACATTCCCGTAAATGTTCCTTATAATATCAATGTACAATACGTGTCTTCAACACATTGTCGTCTTAATACCTGTAAAACCGCTGAGATGTAGACAGAATCAAATACTTTTCGTAATGTACGAATCCTAAGTTGTAGATCATATTCAATACTTCAGCAAATCATTTCTTATATGATTTGGATGTGAACCATTGTGTCCACTATGTAATCATATTATATATATATATATACATACATACATACATACACGTTTGTGTATATACACAAAAACATGTTTTTATATACATTTCCTTGAATTGAATAAGTTCATGACGACACCTTTTTACAGGTCTTTGCCTTAAAGCAGCATTTCCCTCCCCCCCCCCCCCCCGAAAGAAAATATTACAATCTTCTGGTGATATTGCACATTTCTGTTGGTTGCCAGAGTGAGCCCAGACCAAGTATTTTTGCCCAGTGGACAGAACTGCTGGTCGATTGTGAACTATGTGGTCCCCGGAGGTTGATGGACCACATAGAAGCTGCAGGGGACCCCTGCTGTGCACTGCTGTAAGGTATCCGCACATTTAGAAGTGCAGTCCCACTTTTAATAAGAAATACTGTAGAAGTTGCAATAAAATGAAATCCCTCAGCCGTGTAGCATGACCTCAGTCATTTTTAATCTGGTTAATAATTAACAATATGTTAACTACATTTCTTTTTAACTTACGTCTCATAGTTTATAACTGCAGAAAACAACAATAAATGTCATGGAAACTAGATATGTATACACTTATATAGCGTCTCACATTCCATTAGGGTCTGAAGATTTGACAGTGATTCTAAAGTTGAGACATCACAGTTAAGTTATGAAGCATTTCTCAATGGTGGCCTTTTTAAAGATAACAAGGATCATTAAAGTATTATTTAAATTGATGACTCGAAAATGGAAAATTGCTGGATGACATGACAATAATATATGTGATTGCTATATATGTGATTGCCACAGGCTTAATACCACAAGATTGGCGTAAAGCAGATGTGGTGCCTATATTTAAAAGGGGAGCTAGATCACAACCAGGGAATTACAGACCTGTAAGCCGAACTTCAATAGTGGGGAAACTACTTGAAGGTTTAATACAGGATAATATTCAGGAATACCTAATGGAAAACAAAATTATTAGTAATAGTCAGCATGGATTTATGAAGGAGGTAAGTAGGAATTTAGACCAGAGTAATGCAGTTGATGTGGTCTACTTAGATTTTGCAAAGGCTTTTGACACAGTTTCACACAAGAGGTTGGTGTACAAAATAAAGCAAATTGAACAAAATATATGAACCTGGATTGAAAACTGGCTGAAGGATAAACAGAGGGTTGTCATAAATGGAACTTTTTTAGGTTGGGATAAGGTTGTGAGTGGTGTACCTCAGGGATCGGTACTGGGACCCCTGCTTCTTAACTTGTTTATTAATAACCTTGAGGTTGGCATCAAGAGGAAAGTCTCCATCTTTGCTGATGATACTAATGGGCCTATGCAGTAAGCGTTCATAAGCCACGTATCGCCCAAAATGCCTACTGCTATTCAGTAAGCGGTGATAAGTGGGTGATAACAAACTGAATCGATCAAAAAAAATTGCTCTTAAAAAAAATCACAGGCCGCGGTGATAAGTCACTTATTACCGCTTTTCGGCATGTTCATAAACTCGTGCAATTCTAGTAGCAGTGATTAGGCTATGAACGCCTATCCCAGCTCTAGATTGGTGATTTTATCACAAAATCCTCACGCCAGAAAAAGTTGGCGTGAAGGTGTTGGAAACCTGCAGAGAAGCAGCGAGATGGGACTTAGAAAAAAATTGCATTTTTCCGGCATAGATTGATGCCGGGAATCTCTGGAGCTGATATCCATTAATATTAGCACCAGAGACCTCTGGCATGAATCCTATGCAATAAAAATGGATTTGCAGTAAACTTCATTACCATAGCGGATAGCCTCAGGGACCCCCTACTTCCCGAGATACAGGCCCCGTTATGGGGGGCCAGTATCTCCTATGCATTTAAATGTCCGCGTCGCATGACCATGGGAATAAAATGCATAGGAGATACCGGCACCCCATAACGGGGCCTCTATCTCGGGAAGTAGGGGGTCCCTGAGGCTGAAACCAATGCGTTTCAGCTCAGGAGACCCCCTGTTCATCTAAACTATTCACAAAATTAAAATGTATCCACACAAATTTCAGGCGATATTTGCACAGGGAGAGACGTCTCTCTCAGAGCAGCTCTCTCTGCAGCAGATACAACTCACCGGGTTAGGCCTTTTCAGAGGGTCGTTCATCAGATCACCGGCTTATCACCCGTTTTGTGAATTTTGCTATGACAGGTAATGAAGGCTTTCTGAATACCGTGATAGCAACGCTCATAAAAACGGTGATTTAAATGGGCCGGTGATTTTATTAATGAACCTTTAGTGCATAAGCCTCTAAATTGTGTAAGGTAGTAGAATCAGAGCAGGATGTAATTTCTCTCCAGAAAGACTTGGAGAGACTAGAAACATGGGCAGGTAAATGGCAGATGAGGTTTAATGCAGATAAATGTAAGGTTATGCATTTGGGAAGCAAGAATAAACAGGCGACATACAAGTTAAATGGGGATAAATTGGTGCAATCTTTGATGGAGAAGGATTTAGGAGTGCTTGTAGACAGCAGGCTTAGCAATAGTGCCTAAAGTCATGCACCACTCCTTAGAAAAGACATTCTGGAACTAGAGAGAGTGAAGAGAAGAGCCACCAAATTAATAAAGGGGATGGACAATTTAACTTATGAGGAGAGGCTAGCTAAATTAGATATAGTTACATTAGAAAAGAGGTGGCTAAGAGGAGATATGATAACTATATACAAATACTGTATATTCGGGCCAGTACAAGGAGCTTTCAAAAGAACTATTCATCCCAAGGGCAGTACAAAGGACTCGGGGGCATCCCTTAAGGTTGGAGGAAAGGAGATTTCACCAGCAACAAAGGAAAGGGTTCTTTACAGTAAGGGCAGTTAAAATGTGGAATTCATTACCCATGGAGACTGTGATGGCAGATTCAATAGATTTGTTCAAAAGAAGGTTGGACATCTTTTTAGAAAGGAAAGATATACATGGATATACCAATTAAGTATACATGGGAAGGATGTTGATCCAGGGAATAATCCGATTGACAATTCTTGGAGTCAGGAAGGAATTTATTTTTCCCCTTATGAGATATCATTGGATGATATGACACTGGGGTTTTTTGTTTGCCTTCCTCTGGATCAATAAGTTAGTATATAGGATAAAGTATCTGTTGTCTAAATTTAGCATAGGTTGAACTTGATGGGTGTACGTCTTTTTCCAACCTCATCTACTATGTAACTTTGTAATATATAAATAAAAACTACAAAACAAAACAATATTTGTAAAATCAGTACGTGTAGAATGAGATAGGGGCCTGGATCCATTCAAGTCAATTGCAGTGACTGCCAAATCGGTGATGCGGTGCCCCACATTGTTTCTTGATGAATCCCGGCCTAAATCACTTATTTGATTTATAGGACCAAAGTCAACTAACGGCGGTAACAAGGTAATTATTAGTGATTTCCACCTTTAAAAAGTTTTAAAAGTGTTTTAAATCCTTTTATTATTTTTTTTTTATATACTCACATATATAACTCTGAAAATATAAAAAATATGTGTGAACGGGTGGGGGGGTTTACAGAAGTAAAGAGGGTAAGGGGTACAGCAATAGTTTTTCCACATATACAAATATAGTACATTGTTGCCGGACTAGAATATATATTGGATATTGATATAGACTACAGATTTCCTGGTGAGCTCAAGTTGATCTGGGAGGGTCACGTGTTGTGATCTGAGCCTCTTTGATTACATGGTGTGCATATCTAGCCCCCTAGGAGAAAAGTAGATGAGAATAGAGTTTTGTTTATGTGGTAAACGTCTAGCCGACTGGAGACTATCATATATCAGCCATGTGTCCCTAAGGACAGCTGTCAGCTTTTCCTTTTTAAGGGTGTACCATACTCTATGTTTGATCTGGGTGAGAGTCGGTACCTCCGCGCTCAACCAGAGGGCTGCAATTGAGCATCTTGTGACTGTCATAATGCGAGTTATCAGTTTCTTAGAATCAACATCTTCCAGAGGCCTGTTCAGAATACATGTCTATGCATCAAGTGGAAAGGGGAATTCCAAACTCTGAACAAATTTGTGAATTTTCTCCCATAGGGCCTACATTCTGGGACAAGACCACCATGTGAACCATAGAGGCCCTTTGGCCGCATCCCTTAGGGCAAGTGGTAGACACCCCTGGGAACATTCTAGATAACCGGACCGGAATCAAGTACCACCTGTACACAATACCTTGTATGAAGTTTCCCTAATTCATGTACAGATAGAACTTGTAGCAGTAGCCTCAAAGATATCAGCACAGTCTTCTGGTTCGATACTTTGATTGAGGTCAGCATCACATTGCTGCATAAAACTGGACTTGTATTAGTGGAATTTAAGAAAGAATATCAGCAATGGTTGTGGGCAAAGCTATCGGACAAACCCCATGATCTGGAGGTAGCTAAATATCTCGCTTTTAGGGAGTCCGTGGGTGTTTGTTGATACAAAAGATTGTGGTTTGTCGTAAGGCACCATATCTCTTACTCTGTGAATCTTTTATTAACTTTTAATGTTTTTATGCATACCACATGATTTGCTAGGTTTTTACAATCTTTTTTTTAATTTTGTGTTAATAAGATTGTTTGCCAGTCTAGGTAACTAGTTTTTTTTCTTTGTTTTTTAAATTAATTATTGATGCCACAATTAGCAAAGTGTGAAGAGCAGGAAGTATGTGGTAAGCATGAATTGAGGACCCGGGCACAAAAACATAATTTTTTTACAGGGTGCAATTCTAGTAAAATGATTACTTTTACAGTTGATTTAATCTTTCTATGGAAGGCAATTACATGGACTACCAATGTAAACTCATTTTTCTTACTATACAGATATGTAAAGATACGTATTGGCATGGGATTTTTTTCTTCTCCCTTTTAAGCAAAGAAATATAAAAATGGGTAAGACCTCATCCTGGGTGAGAGCGCAACCAAAACAATGAAAATAAATTGTTGGGTCAATGCTGCGCATGAGAGTACAGAGGCGCGATGATTGCAGAGACTGCATTTTTTGTATTTGTCGTGCTTGCCCTGGTCACGTGCGTGGTTCAGCCAATGAGGGCGTACCGCTCACGTGACGTCACGGGCACGCCGCCGGTCACGCCCCCAACGCACGCAACTAGCTGGCCAGGAGTCGCCCGGGAAACATGAGCGGCTGACGTCACGGCGCTCGAGCACCAGTGCGCTCGGTTTCACCCCGGACGAGGGCTAACTTGGCCATGAACACGGCACCTTTGAAATCACTGTTTATTATTAGCATTATTTTCTGTGCCCTTAGTTATTATTTTCTGGCAAAGAAAAAAAAATGATATTGTTTTGTTTGACATTTTTCACAAATATTATGGATCACTGCTTTTGGTCCTACATATCTAAAACTACTAAACATTATATTATGATACAGCCATTACAAACTGTGGATAAAGGTGTTCATGCCTAAACACTGTCGCCTATATATGTTGTTAAATGGGACTTAGACCTAACCACTGGAGGGCGATGCTGAAGTCCTTGATGTCATTCGTACAGTCCACTTCGTGTTGACTAATAACTGAAGTTTGGAGTTCAAGGATGTTTGATGCTTTCAACTGTCCCTTTTAATCTGTAATGTATGAGTTAGTTTCACTGATCAGTCAGAATTCATAGCGGAAAGTCCCTGCCACTTACTGTAACTAAAATAGCCAGTGGCACTTAACTAGTCTTTTGAGGATAAATATTCTAAACCTATGCAATGCAGACTGGAAACTAAAATTTTTCTAATTGTGTCTTTTAAATAAGCATAGGAGAGAATTAATGAGAACATATCTTGTCTTCAGTTGCTTGGTTACAAAGTAGTATACCTCAGCACATGTGAGGAAATGGGCTCTTTTTATGCTGCTTGTCTCCTAAACATAATAACTCTATTGCTCTGGAGAGTAAAGAATATGTAGATTGTACCTTTTTCAATAATGCTCGGCCTGCTTATGGTATATCATAATTCTGTCATGCTAAGCCTTACTTATTGAAAAATCTACACATAGTTCTCATGTAATAGGTCTTTCTCCGAGTCACTGGAAGACAAATGTAGAACATGGCCTATAAAATAAGATTGCAAGATGTGTATTTATATTCATATTTATATATTTTAGTATTTAAATTGAAGCATTATGTTACTTACTCTATGAAAAGGCTCAAGCCTCAGATTTATTTAAGT
Organism: Ascaphus truei; assembly: GCF_040206685.1. Taxonomy (NCBI): domain Eukaryota; kingdom Metazoa; phylum Chordata; class Amphibia; order Anura; family Ascaphidae; genus Ascaphus; species Ascaphus truei. The sequence goes on from NC_134490.1 coordinate 100,136,877, forward strand.
GCTTGAAGTGTATATTAAGAAACCCCAAGCGTTTTCAGACGCCTACCAGGTTCCCTGTGTCACGTGCACACTAATCTCTGTAATGTGCGACGTGCTGTGACTATGTTTTGCCCAAACTTGAGAAAAGTTTAAAAATGTACAATAAAAAGTTTCAATCACAGATGAAATAAATTGCAGGGTGGTGAGAAAGTGTCTAAACCTCCATCACCGTACAGTGTGCAGCAAATACATACGCCACGTGTGAGCACATTCACATGTCTCAAACTGGTCAGCAACCCCCCTGCCTTTTGCCAAAATGGACAAGAAGCAAAAGGTGACACACTGTGTGCTTATTTGCATGTCATTACCCAGAATCCCTGGCTGCAGTGGAAGCATTGTATGCTAAGCGATAATGGGGAAAAGCAGGGTTGCAGATCTGTCTGAGGCATGTCAGTGTGCTCACAGGTGGTATTTTTATTTGCTGTACACCAAAAAGTTTGATTGTTTGGTCAAAATTGACAAGTCAGAGTTAAAATCAAAACATATACCCTAAAATAGGGTTTGGAGAGGGAAGACAGTCAGCTCTTTCGCGAACTTAGGCGAAACGTTTGTACATTTCTAGTGCACACCCCTCCCTAATGTTACCAATAAAAGGATCAATTATGAACCCCTTGAGGTTTTCATCGCCAGATTGTCACACCCCTTCTGTAAAGCCTTGACTATCTGATCTCCTCTTAGAGATCACATGATCGCAATGTCACTGCGGTGACATGAGCAGAAGAGAAAGGTCCTCTTTTTCTGTACAGATCACATTCAACGCAGAACACCATCTCCCCTAAAACATTAGCATAACAGTAATGATATACACTACCGTATATCCACATCCTTCTACATCATAAGGGCCCCTTGGAATGCCGACAATCAGGACGTACACCCAAGGGGTTAATGTGAACTATATCAGTTTATAAACCACTTTAAGGTCTCTATAATTTAAGAGGTTGCCCTGTTGATTGTAGGCTCAAACCTTATGGATATCTTTCAAGGAATCTATACTTATTGATGACTAATATGGCCACTACTGTGAATAATTATAATACATGCACACAGTATATAGCAATCTGGTAGAATATACACATACTAAATACCTGTTGTTAATTCCTTCAATTTAATTTTCATGCCTAATGCTCAGTGTGATAAAGGGTCAGTATGGGAAATCCAGATTCTACTAAAAAGTGAATAGCAGGCACATACTGTACACAACTCGCTCATGTGAAGGTTGAACTGTATTCTCCCACTCCTAAATAGGTCATTGCCATTAGGCTGTATCTTCTCATTTCTGCTTCCTTGTCTTGAATCTGAATAATCCAAGGTGGTATCTCAACAACTTTGCTCCTCCGTCTCCCACGTGGCACATATTGTTTAGGCAAATAACGTAAGTCATGTTTGTAATGTCTATTCAGATCTAGTTTTTATCCAATCAGACCTAGTAGATTTAAACCTTTTAAAGAATCCATTCCAACTGAGCACTATATTTTCTAACTAAAATGTTGTCAGAAGGTCAGGAAAGCATTGACATTCTGTGGCATCAATCCAATGACCTTAGTGTTTGGCAGACTTCCATGTTTCTGCTTGGAGGTGCCAGAGTGGTAGATAACATGAGTTTGTTTTCATTTGCAAGATATTTTAGCTTTTACATGCCATACTTCTCTTCTTTTAGGAAATATATTTGTGGATTTCAATGGGGAATTTGTACAGTTCCATTTCTCATCCACTGCGTTGAATAGCTATAATTTAGGGGAAATGGAACACACATCAAACAAAAGAGGGAAGTCTTAGTCATGGTTCTTTTTCCCCTAATGTGCATGACATTTTACCCATTGGTTTCTGTATGAAAGCCAGTCAATTAGTTACAGATATTGGCAAAAGTGTACTTGTGTATTTAAAAAAAAAATCAAGGCAGTTTAGAATAATGCAGCACAAAATAGAATATATATGCATTATTTAAAAGCTATTCATATGTATCATTTGTTGAAAAATTGAAATGCTATATGGAGGTGGAGCATAAAAGTAAATTATTCTCTGCGTGACAAAAGCAATATTGGCAGTGGAGATCTGCACTATTTCTAGGATATCTGATGGGAAAACCTCCTAGCTGAAACATTCGCCATGGTTTGATCTTATGACTAGTGCATTGATAAACTGTGAAATTCAGTTTGATCCACAGCTGGGAAAGATTGAATCAAGTACAGAAATCCTTGATGTCAGAAATCTTGCTATTTATGTGTCCGTAAATCTATTTATGCAAACAGTCATGTTCTATTTTGCTCTCTTTGATTTGCAGCCGCCTAGCAATGGATTCATGTATTGTCCGATTTGTTTGGATTATAATAATGGCTTCTTGAAATTAAGTGCTACACAAATATTTTTAAACCGTTATGCTGTTTTGGAAAATATCGTGTGGTAGGTGTTGAGAAATAATACAGAATCAATATTTTTTTCTAACAATATGTCGCAGCAAGGAAGTGAGATTACTTTTTTCTTATCACTTACTTGACACATGTTCAGTATTCACACAAATAAATGAGAATATGCTGTCATACAGATCAAAGGTAAAAGTGCACGTTCTGAATTATTTACAGGAAAAAAAGAGCTCTGTAAATGTTCAAGTGATTATACTATTTCTCTACATATATATAAATATTTCAAGTAAAATAGCTACAGTTCTGTACGTCGTCATTGATTCTAATCTGACCATATTCTGAGAGCTCTATGAGAATTTTAATTCACAACTGCTACAGTATATATGGAGTAAAAAGATTGATGCCCTTCTTATGTTTTTTATTGCAGCTTACTTTTTACAGCAGATATAACCAGTTGGATTCCTTATTGTGTAGCATGCTATTATTTCTGAAAGCCACATTTGATGTAACTATATCAGTAATTTAGTAGACAGAGAAGCAGGTGTACAAATCAATTCCGACCTTAAAAATTCCTCAGATGACCCCAGAAAGCATTGGAGCGGAAACATTGTCAGCATGTCACAATTTTCAGACATCTCGGTGGCTATACTTTGTTTTAAAGGCCAGAATTTTGCCTAAAATAAATCTTATTGCTCATGTGGGCAGAAAAGAAACAGAGAGTTGCCCTTTGAGACCACACAGTTTTATAAAAGTGCAGATAGCAGGATGAGAGCGTTTACATTCACTTTCAGCAGCAAACGTCAAGTTTTGTTTTATGAAAAGGGCATTAAGAAATATTACAATGACCTGATCTCTTTCCTGGCATGGAAACATTTTAGCATCTGTTGGCAATATATATATATCAAATGTTCTGTACATTGAGGTGATTGTGGTGGTTGCTTACACAACAGTATACTCAAAAAGGGTAGCAGTGCCCTCAAAAAATAAATGTAATCAAATAGAGAGGGAAGGTGCAATATGGTCAATTTGGGTTCCCCAAGTTGGACCCCAAATAACTTACAACCAAATAGCATGGGAAAAACTCAGACCATAAGTAACAGAGTCTGCATTATAGTCGAGTGCAAAGTGTTTTTCTTGCTGTCTGTGAGTTTTTCCCATACGATGTGGTGTGTGCATACACAACAATGACATCGATTCTCAGTGCGTTACTTTTTGAATAGGCCTGCGGAGCTTTTTTCTTTAAACGTATAACAATGTGTCCAATTTCCCAATTTATTATGAAAATGTATATAATGGATCATTCATTCTCCAAAACAAGGAATGCGTTAAACAATGATGCATTGTCAAATGATTGAAATGTGTTGGCACAGACGAAAACTACTACTTTATTTAAACCAGCAATTTTAAATGAAATTTAAAATTAAATAAAGAAAATGCTATTCATTGAAAAAATGGTATTGTGTTTTTTTTTTTGCATATTCTAATTTTGGAAATTGGTCCAACTTGGTTTGCATTTGCCTTATACAACAGAGCCCAGGCTGCAGCTATACCTATGGACTGCCTGCTGGTCCATATTTATTGTCAGAGAAGCCATTTACTTCACGTAAAATGACCCTTTTTCTTATGAATGGAGACACACTCACGCTTCCAGCACACTTAATAATAGTCATTCATTTCACAAATCCTATACGTGGATGTGGAGATCTTTACTCCCCAATGACACACCTCCACCCCGATGTATCTGCTTAATAGCTTTGCAAATTGAGGTCAGAAGTAAAAAGCATAATGAAATATCAGAAAGCCTTTTCACCTGTTGGGCCATGTTTACTAAGTGGTGATACTGCATAAGACACCTGACTGCTCATTCATTGGAATGGGCCATCGTGGGTATTCTGGTACCGGACGGGGTCTCACGGAATAGCACTGCTTAGTAAAAGTGGCCCACAATGCATTTGTATTTAGTTAGTCGCAACTGACTGTGGCTCAAACCTATTCAAAAGGAAACTGTAATGCTGCCACTATATATAGTTTTACACTATTATATATATATATAAAATCAACTCTTGGGCAAACTGGAAAGCATTTTTTTAAAGCCCTATAAACAATTGAATATTCATATGTAACCACACCTTATTGCATTGTACATGAACAAAGGCAGCATATTTTACATGTACGTTTAGGGCTTTTGTCTTTATGATATATATTTTTTTGGGGGGGGGAGGGGGCTTCCTTGTCATCTCAATTGTTTTGTGTTAAATGCACCTTTCCATTTTCAGATATGTGTGAAATGAATAAATGAAGTCATTTCTGTTTTGTGTAATCGATTTGTCTTTTTATGAAAGCATGTTTAAGTCTGTGCACAGTGTTGGTTTCGGGAGGGGGATGTGACAGCTGCCAGACATATTTCAGGAGCAATTTTTTTTATTGACGTTTTCGGCTTTTAAAATAAAATGCATTAAAATTATACCTGCACCTGTAGCAGTTTATATATAAAAATGGAAAACTGAAACCTTTAATTATAACATTTTGTTCCTAAGAGAGGGTATTTTTATCTGTAAAAATTACATTTGAAAGGCATTAACACATGTAATACATATATTTGATTTTCTAGAGAACCTGATTGGAAATGATTTGTTGTATTCATGGACCTTTCACAATCACATTTTAAACTGACAGAGGTTTATCAGGTGTACCTAATTGACACCCTTTTTTAGTTTGAGGGGCCGGCGACAGGGGGGGGGGGGGTGCTGGGACAACTGTGAGATAGGAGGGGGGGATTTGAGTGATGAGTGGGCATTGAGTGAGGGAGGAGGTAAAGAGTGAAAGGACTAGGAGGGAGAGAGAGGGGGGAGAGTGAGCAGGAAGGGGATGCAAAAGAGGGGGAGTGTGATAGAGATGGGAGAGAGGGGAGAAGAGGGAGGGGGTAAAGAGAGGGGAACAGTGAGTGGGGGGAGGGAGGAGTGTGTGAAAGGGGTGAGGAATTGCAATGCTGCTGACGTAGGGCCCCGGGCCCCAGGAAAGCTGTTGGCGGCCCTGGTAGTTTGAATGTCTTTGTCATACCCTTACTCAAAAAATCATTTGGAAAATCTAACTTCTGGGTTCCCTTTGTCTCAGTCTCTATATTAGCGCATAGAGAGTTAGCAACACTGAGAGACATCGTGTGATATGGGAGACGTCTTATTAGAAACTAGGAGGGGACTTTGTTGGTTTGGTGTCATAATGGGATGTACCAAAGTATACATTTTTAATCACTGTAGTTTCCTTTTTCTTTGTGTTGTTCAACCCTTTGGTTTCAGAGGCGCTAACACTGTAATTAGGAACTTTTTATAATTCAACATCATTGCAAACTGCTTGGGAATGCCCCGCAACATGTTACTGGCCTACTATCAGCAAATATGCATAGTTCCCTTCAAGTATCCATGCAGTAGGTGTGGTAGTGTGGTTTTTATTTAACTGTTTTCATTTATAAGCATGTAATATTCAAGTAAAAAGCCCTATTAACATCACCAACGCAACCAACATGGCAGGATATCGCTGAAGGGTCATACAACTTTAAAACTCAGTTAAATGATATTTAGATTTTCGACTTACAAGATTAAAAGAAAATATTTGAAATGTTAATAATGAAAAGAAAATGATTAAGTTGTGTTTCTTGTAAGGATGTCATTTGAGATGACAAATTGCGGATTAATGAATGGAATGTTCAAACTGTGCATTAATATAACACACGGTTACTTACAAAGTTTTATTAGCTTGAGGGCAGAAATGACCCCAGTTTTACATACGTTGTTTTAATATAATAAGTAATACAATATTACATTGATGTAAATAGTGGTCTACATGCTTCAGGGCACAATGTTGTCACTTCCCACGTATAACATCTGTAGAAAGAATTTAATTTACATTTTTCAAATATGTTCCCCATTTTGTGTGAAGTTGCTGAGATCCAAACAATGTAATTCAGAACAAAAGTGTCATTATATAGATAGAAAATCAATTTCTATTCATTGCTAGGTAATTATTGTGGATACTTCTGGCCCTTGGAAATAAAATGACCTGGCACTGGGTCATGAATTAAGTTCTCCAATTTCACAATGAGAGTTGCTATTCCACCTCTTGTAGTGGCTGAAGCATAAGGTTTGTTTCATGGCTTTGTGTGTTCAAAGGACCAATGTACTAAGATGGCAGTATAAAATAATGAGGCAACACAGCTCAACATTCATCTGTTTAACATAAATTCTATCTGCATTGCATGTCTTTTTACCAACAGACCCATTCAATTCTTGTAACTGTATTTAAAGATATTTCCTTAAATTCCCAGAGTACTTAAAACAGCAATCCAATATCTTACATGTGTGTTTTTTTTTTAAATAAATAAATTCTGTAGTATTAGATATTACTTACTACTATTTTTTTTAATTCAACTCTTAATGCCGTTTTAATATACTGATTTGATTTCTATAGAAGGGTTTACACACTTTCCCAGCAGTGCAAGATCTTTGTAACACTTTCCTGTTTGTGATAATTTGTTGCCAATATTCCCAGCCGTTTGATCTGCAAACTGTAACAATAGATAATGTTACCCTAGTAATATAAGAATACATTGTAGCTGCTGAGTTAAAGTATTCATTTGAAATTGAAAGGTAACCATTTAGTGAACCCTGGGAAGCAGGATTTTGCTGATCGATCACAGGAGAACTAATTGATCGGCAGCTTAGGTAATTGGTTTTCAATAAAGTTAATCAAAGGCTGCATGTATATATGTTAAGATGCTTGGATTCCCTCTTTAAGACTCACACACTTTGAAATTTATATGACTAACCTCATTTCAATAATCTAGGAGACTGTTACAAATGACTGAAATATGATCCCTTACTTGATCTTTTACCCTCTTAATCAAAACTGGACAGTTGAATGTAAACATATACAACATATAAAGGTTGACCATAGCATTAGATCACAAATGTTATTTGTGGCTTGTAATACAGATATGAGTGCTGTCACATCTGTTTGGTCCTTCTGACCTACTAGACAACTGCTGCTCTTATTATTTTTTAAGTGGTCTACTGTCTGTAATCTTAGATGTATATACGGTCCAGACAATTGGGCATGTCATGATAATATCACGAGATATGTATTTTAATCCATCTGGTGCTTGGTTAAGCACCATTGGTTAATGTGATTGGATTTTTATTTTTAAAATACCACATGTTGGGTTTGTAACAGTTCAGGACTTGTTCTGGGTTTGTGTTTGTCTTCAAAGAGATCTTAATTGGGGGTGCCTATCCTGTATGGCCCACTAAATATGCCAGATGGGTTGCATGCTGCTGATGGTCTTGAGGTAAGGGCAGAGGTGGGAATAAAATATGGCCCCTGTGACAACATTCTATAAACATGGTCTTTTTAGAGCTAGTTTCCAAGCATTCTCTGGAGGGGGTTTATGAATGGCTAGGGGGCGTGGCTACGAAAGTATCAAACCAAGAGTGACTTTATTAAAAAGTAGAATATCATGTGACATCATCTGCTGAACATGCTAAGAATTACACGTGTGTATCCGTGGCACCGAGCCGCACATAATGATTAAAGACATGTTAGGTCTAGCAGGTACTTAGAGACATATATCTATTTGCCACTCAAATTTAGGATTAGGACAGTCATATTTAATCTCGTTGCGGCTGGATGTATTGATGTGACTCACGTGTATGTAAGTATAAGTGAAGGAAAGTTATGAATACATTTAGATATTGAAAGGTTTAGTTAAGCGTCATTTTGTAGGAGGTTTTTTACTCTGTCGTAAAACTGTCAATCTCACAGCTGAATTACGACAGGGGCTGGGTTTATGTTGTGCCAATGGGAAAAAATACTACATAAGAGAGCAAAAGTTTATGAAAAATCAGATTTCAACAGAGGTGTGTTTGAACCAAATGCGCGAATCTCATCTCCTACACCAGTGACCTCTACGGGGGAAAACTTATGACATATGGTGATGTATAGGTTTTGTTTTATGTTATATCCTTTTTATATTCAGAAACTGTTCTGCATTTTGCTACAACAGATTTTTGTGTGTTAAAGTGCATAGTTTTACCTATAATCAACAAGGACCTGGGACCCTCGCAATGATTAATATTACATCTTTGATTTGGATATCCAAGGTGGTGGCAGTGTATTGATATGATTGTAATTGAGTAAGGGGTTAATATTAACTCATTGGGGGTACCTTGCGCAGGCGAAAGGTGAGTTGGCTAGAGTAGCCATGTGTATTAACCCTGATTGCATATCTAAGTCATGTGCTCACTTGTGGTCTGTTTGTGACGGTGTTATATTGTGACGTATTTTGGGGAGATGTTAACTCATTTGAGGTACCTTTGCAAAGGTGAATAGTGGGTTCCGCTTGCGAGTTGTGTATAGTTGTCTTTGTCCTGTAGAGGAGATATTGTCCATTTGAGTGACCCCTATGGAAGTGAAAAGTGGGAGCACTTGTGAGCGTGAGTATTAACCTTGGTCCCTTATGCAAGTTGCGTGCTCACAGGGGTGCTGAACATGACAGGGCATATGACTATATACACTTTCATTCTGAGCTGCAGAGTGGAATAGGAAAAAGCAGATCACCTTCTTCAGGGTGCAAGCAAAGTTTACTAAAGGCCTTGTATGTGTATAGTTGGTCTTGCTAATATACTTGAATTGCTGTATATTACAGTAATTGCCAAAGATTTCCATAAAAAATGTGTTATGTTTGATTTTTGCTGCGTAAATGCTACCACATATTAAAGGTAAATTTATTTTGATAGTCCTGGTAAGCTCACAAGTAAAGAAAATTAGTGATAAAGATAGAATTAAAATCTGACTGGCATTATGATCTTTTTATTATCTTGCAATAATATTCATTTTGTTTAAAAAAAATGGCCTAGGTGTTCTGTACCAGTCTCATATTGCTCTTTAATAAGGCAGAATAATGTTTATTTGGTGTTAAAGCATCACTTTGTATGCATTTCCATTGTTTAACAAAGATCTATGCTATATGAAGCTTCAGATGATCTATTAGGCACCAAGATAAGACAAGATTTATTTATAAAATGTGTTACCAGGAAGTAATACATTGAGAGTTACCGCTCGTTTTCAAGTATGTCCTGGGCACAGAGTTAAGATGACAAATACATGTTACAAATACATAATTACATTAAGTGAATAGGGTTATACATTATATACAGGAAATTGCATGAACAGGTAAAGATAATATATATTATAGGGGTATGTAACAGTTACAGACCAGATAAAAATCTGAGACAGCCTTAGATTTGAAAGAGCTTAGACAGGGGGCGGCAGCTGCGAGTCTCCGGTAGGTTGTTCCAGTTTTGGGGTGCACGGTAAGAGAAGGAGGAGCAGCCGGATACTTTGCTGAACCTTGGGACCATGAACAGTCTTTTGGAGTCAGATCTCAGATAAGTGCTGCATGTGGTAGGGGTGAGGGGCTTGTTCAGATAGGCGGGTATCTTGCCCAGAAAGTATTTGAAGGCAAGACAGGGGAGATGAACTTTGCGCCTAGGCTCAAGTGATGACCAATCTAGTTCTTTGAGCTTTTTGCAGTGATGTGTGTTGTGTTTGCAAAGGACAAAGTTGTAGGACAAAGCGGCATAGTGAGTTGTAGAGGGTGTCAAGTTTGCCAATGTGCGTTTGTGCTGCTGTGCCATATACTATGTCCCCATAGTCTATAATTAGCATCAGCATCTGCTGTGCAACGCGCTTTCTGACCAGCAGACTTAGGGAGGATTTGTTCCTATATAATACACCTAGTTTGGCATAAGTTTTGGATATCAGGGTATAAATGTGCAACCCAAATGTTAAATGGTAGTCAAGCCATATGCCCAGATATGTAAAACTAGTAACAGGGGCTAGGATAGTATTAGAGTTCTGATCTGGAGCTCATTCATAGGAACATCACTTTAGTTTATTAAAAAATATTGTCTTTGCTCCAATTTTTAAACTACTGTATGTGTGTAAGCACAGATTATAATGAGATGTATCAAATGATGTGTTTATGTGCATTACTGTAACTCTTATATATGCAGCAAAAAAAACCCCAAAGTCTGACGTGGCATAAACTTTTCTGGCTAACAATTTGCAGCACATGTAGGAAGCTCTTACATTTGAAAGTAAACGCAATCAGAAAATGAAGCAGTGCGTCAAAACGATAAGATCACCTTCTAAAAGAATTTTTTTTTTAAAACCACCTACATTAGGGTGGGCAACCTATTTTTTAATGTAGCCACAGGTGTGGCGAATTAGAAGTGAAAATAGCCACACCATGTAAAAATATAAGTATTATGTTGCGCATGCGAAAATTTTAAACACACTGTTTGAAAAAGTTTATAAATTCTCAGACCATAACCTCCCTCAAGCTCCCTCAGCCCCCTCCTCCTCTCACCCCCTCATGCCACCACCACTATCTTCCTCCTCATCTCATTTCCCCCATTATCATCTCATGTAAACCCCCTCATCTCCTCCAGCTCTCTTCATCATCTGCCCCAGCACCCTTCATCATCTCCCCCAGCACCCTTCATCATCTGCCCCAGCACCCTTCATCATCTGCCCCAGCACCCTTCATCATCTCCCCCAGCAGCACCCTCATCATCAGGCAGCAGTCCCCCTCATCATCAGGCGGCAGTCCCCCTCATCATCAGGTGGCAGTAGCCCCCCTACCCCCCATCCCAGGCATCAGCCCCCCCCTGTATCAGGCATCAGCGCCCGTCCCCCCCATCCCCCATATCAGCCATCAGCCCCCATCCCCCTCATCAGGCATCAGCTCCCCTCCCCTGTATCAGGCATCAGCCCCCCATCCAAGGCATCAGCCCCCCTCTCCCCCATCCCAGGCATCAGCCCCCCCCCCCCCGTATCAGGCATCAGCGCCCATCCCCCCCATCCCCCGTATCAGGCATCAGCTCCCCTCCCCTGTATCAGGCATCAGCCCCCCATCCCAGGCATCAGCCCCCCTCTCCCCCATCCCAGGCATCAGCCCCCCCCCATCCCAGGCATCAGCCCCCCCCCATCCCAGGCATCAGCCCTCCTCCCCCCGTCCCAGGCATCAGCCCCCCATCCCCCCGTATCAGACATCAGCCCCCCGTCGCCCCCGTATCAGGCATCAGCCCCCGTCTCCCCCGTATCAGGCATCAGCCCCCGTCGCCCCCGTATCAGGCATCAGCCCCCGTCGCCCCCATATCAGGCATCAGCCCCCGTCTCCTAACCAGATCGCGGCGGCTGAGAAAGAAAGGGAAGGAAGCGGCGGTGGCGGGCCTGGCCAGGGGATGGGATGGGGGGGAGCGTGCCAGCGCATCAACTTCTGGTGCTGGAGGGGAGGAAGCGCGTCACACCACTGAAGCGGGCTGGGAGGAGGGGGAGCGCGCCACACAGCCGGAGCGCGCTCCTTCCCCACAAAGTAAGGGAAGGGGGGCTTGAGAGGGTCAGTCGCAGGCAGCACAGGGAGTCCCGGCGCCCCCTATGTTGTGGTTACTCAATTCGCCACACTTTGACTCCCAATTCGCCACAAGTGGCGAATGGCGAAAGGGTTGCCCACCCTGGACCTACATTATTTAACCTATGAAATTTGTTAATAATATCGGTCTACTTTAGTTTTATGTCTGCCCATTTTAGGGTGCAGATTTTTCTGGACCAAACCTTTTTTTTTTTAAATTGAGATCCCCAATTGAAAAGACAATCTTTTGGTAATTTCTAAAGACTCTAAAGCAGGTAAGTGTTTGCCTTGAGCACAATATAATTTGTTTAAGGAAGCAAATTGCACTGTTAAATAGCTTGCGAAATGTTTATTTTTTTGTGAGCTATGTGGGGCTGCCCCTTAAGGAATTTATTCCGCTAAACACTGCCCTGCCTTGTAAAATAAAACCTTGATTGCATACAGTAAGCTATTCTTCGATTCCTGTGATCTGGAAGAATGGTTATATTTCAGACACAATTGATACAATAGTAATAAAGATCGTCATCAGTGAATGTCACAGATCTCCTTTTCCTATCATGCTATGGCCCAAACATGACCCTTTTCAATTCTGTAAGATCGTTTTTATGATCAGCCAGGTTAAAGAATTGTTTTAGGTCTGTGGGTGTGATTTTATTGCATATTCATGTGCTGTAGGTAAGCTGCAAAGTTTGTAATCTGACAACTCCCTACTATGTGGTTACTGCACAAGTGAAACCAGTTGCTGGTATACACCTTTTTGATATTGCCATTTTTAGCAGTCAATCATTGACCACTAAAACTAACTGCTTTTATGAGTGCCATTAATCTTGTTAAATTGTAACTCTTTAATTAGTGATAACTCCATGCCAGTATCAAGTGCACAAGAAAATAAATGTTTGTAATAGCAATACACGCAGGAAACAATAGCAGAAGTGTGGTCCCACATAGGTCTAAAATTAAAAAAAAAAGAACAACCTAATTGTTTTTCTCATATTCAATCACCGTTAAAAGCCATTTTACGTATATGTATGACATGAATTTGTTTTTCTCCCTTGGGGTACACTGAATTCATGCACATATGCGAATTGTGTTCATTTGACCATTATGGGCATTACAATTACTTTATAAAGAACTAAATAATACAAATTTACCTGAAGATTTGAGGACCAACAAAGTCTTATAACCAAAAGGCATTAAGAAGATTGTGGAAGCAAAACCCATCCGAGTCATTAGTTTATCATGGAAACATTAAGATATTTAAAAATACTTATGACACAGACAATTTAAAAAAAATAAAAATGGGTCGGTCAGTTAAATGTAATTTATTATAGATGCTGTGGCTCTCAGTTCACTACTGTACTCCTAGGATAGACTACCACTGTGAACGCAGTGTCTCTTACCTGAGGTTGTTGCTTGAGTCTAATCTTTAGGTTAGAATATGGGAGATATATTTAGCTGTCCCAAATGTATGCAAATGACTGTCATATGTGTGAGTGTGTACATGGCTCGACAAATTAGGGGGAAAAGCCACTCGCCTGAAAAAAAGGCACTCGCCCCTCCCCGCCAATTTTTTTTGTCTAATTGTAACTCCCCTCCCTCTCTCACCCCCCTCACTTTACCCACTGTCGAATGTTATCGGCGGCGGGGTGCTGTGCGTCTCCCGGCACTCGACAGTGGGCAAAATGCACTCGCCCCAGCACGGCAAGATCTCCTGCAGCATAAGATGTAACAAACGCCGCCCGCTCGTGTCCCAAAGTCTCAGACCTCATGGATGGTGTTGAAACTCGTGACATCAGGAGTCCTGGATAGTCAGTCTCTCCACACCACACCGCCTAGCAACCGCGCCAACTCTGGGGCTGCGTGCAGCAGGGCTGGAAGTTTGCCACTGCTTCCGACCCTTATTGATGACGTAATGTCGGCGCTGCTTCCTGACGCGTTTCGTCAGATACACTGACTTTCTCAAAGGATATTGGAACATCAACAGAGACAGAAATATATACCCAGAAAAGTGGATGGTAGGTAATAATTAATCAATCACAAAGCTCCCCCAATTAAAAATAAAGGGCAATAACTTGAATTCACATATATCAGCTGTTAGAGCTATAGAGATAAGAAAACAGATATTAGTATCTAGTATTAGGCTCTATCTAGTGATGCAGCGTGTTTAATATATACATGCCTGATTATCTTTTTTGTTTGTGAGTGAGCCTGTTTCCCTCTTAATATTTTTATTAAATCATTTGTACGTTTTTACGCTATCGGTTGTGCGCTTTCTTCTTTTGTGTAATATATATATATATATATATATATATATATATCACAACAAAACAAACAATATTAAGGAGCGCCTACTATTACAACCTGCCTAACTGTGAGTAAGTCAGCTACTGTGTTGAAACAACCTATGGGGTGGCCAGAGGGGGTAATGTAAAATAGATCCTATGTTGCTAAAATAACACATATATAGTATAAATAACTTTAATAAAAACTACTATAAAAAATGAAAAAAATATATAAAAAATTTCATAAAAAATATTTTGATAATACCAAAACCTTAAAAAACATAGAGTCCTGTTCCAATAAAATGCATCCAGGTAATGGCAGCCCGTTTATAAGGGATCACAACTCCCTTGTAGATACCTATGAAAGAAAAAGAGAAAAAAACAGGCGCACACCTAGTGCATTAAAGTAAAACAAACAGTTTATGGAACATTAAAAAACACAAATGCCCACTCACAAGTCAAACGGTAAAATAAAGCAGTTATGAGATTGACTCTCATATGCCAGTAGTAGCGTCCGGATCAGCAGTGTAGTCCTGTCCTGCACACGCGTGGCGCAGTCTCCTTCACCGGAAGTGACGTCCTCACGGTCGTGTGCCCCGCAAAAGGAAATCCCTCCGGGAACCAAAGCCTTCGCCTGCTTACTTCTGGCTGCTGCACCACCAGGGATAGTAAAGATACGTCCGCTCTTCCTGTCTGGCTCGCCGCTCTCAAACCGCAATCGTAGCAATCCGTGACAACTGTATTCAGTGGGAAAGTGCCTCCTCCGTCTTAGCCACGCCCTACGCGTTTCGTCATCAAAGATGACTTCATCTGGGGATACCCATTGGTTGTGACCCCACAGTACTTATAGCAAGGTCAATTTGCATACATAATTGGAATAACAATTAAATCGTTAATTACATGATTTGAACCACTCCATAGATTTAGTATTACCTTATTGCATTAGTTATTGTGGAATGATTATGAAGACACCACCACTTTTGCAAAAGATGAAACATAGCTCATTTATGAATGTATATAGAAATTTAAATTACTTCAATAGATAATCAGAAGATAAGGAATGAATTAGGATAGAAATTCGAACTGATAGTTATAATTATACTTAGATACCAATTGTGATATCCAGATGTAATATATAGTAAAATCAATAACTGCTTTATTTTACCGTTTGACTTGTGAGTGGGCATTTGTCTGTTTTTTAATGTTCCATAAACTGTTTGTTTTACTTTAATGCACTAGGTGTGCGCCTGTTTTTTTCTCTTTTTCTTTCATATATATATATATGTATATGTATATATACTGTAATGTGTATAAATATGCCCAGGTGTGTGTACCCAAGGCATATTGTTACAGTCTTATTAGCATGAACTGATACTCGAATAGGTCATTTGCTTTGGTATTGAAATTATTGTGGCATTTTATCCAGATAAATAGTGTGTGTAAATAATATTTTGCATATTCACCACATACGCCAGTTAATTCTTGATACAGATTTGTGTAGAAACCACTTCCAAGCATAGTGTAATTTTGAAAGATATTAAGTTACATTTTTATCTCAAATTGAGATGCATGGATAATTATACCAATTGCTGAAAGCAAAGTACAAAAAGTGTACATGCTGTGGAAGCGTATCTAAATCATATGTTTGCATAAAAGAGACTATTTAGGCTTTTAGCGTAGAATGAATCTCCTCCACTATTAACCAGCTGAACAGAAATATGAATGTGGGTTATTTAAATTTGTTTCAGAATTCAGAATATATGCATTATGCAAAACAAAGCTGTTTACTGTCACCTACCAAGGTGTGGCTATTACATCGAAACCCCAGGGCAAAGAGAAAGGTGTGAACATATATTGTGGGAACATATTTAAAGCCCAAGTCTCTTTTATACACAAGTAAACATGTTTGCCTTCATTTTTCCATTCATACCTAAAACCTAAATGCAAAACACCTTTGGAATGAGATTCTGATTATTCTATTGGAATAGTTACATAGTTACATAGTAGGAGGGTGAAAAAAGACGTACGGCCATCAAGTTCAACCTCTGCTAAATTTAGACAAAGATACTTTATCTTATATCTGTACTTACAGTATATTGATCCAGAGGAAGGCTAATAAAAAACCCCAATGAAATATAATCTAATGATATCTCATAAGGGTCCAAGAGTAGTATATGTGGGTGCACAGCAGAAAGGAACAGGTCACGTGGCAATGAAAATGATTTATTAATGCTGCATATTAAGAAACGGTGGAGGGTACAATACTCCTACGCGTTTCGTGCTTGTAGGCACTTTATCAAGAAGTTACCTGATCATAAAAACACACAAACAATTTATACAGTTCCTGGTACCGAAATTCGCGCCAAAATGGACAATGACGTCATACCCACAATGCTATTCTATATCAATGGGCCAATCGCATAATATAATCCAATTGTGGGCTGGGTGATAGCGATCCAAGTGGTAGACATAGGGCGGCCGCCGAGCGCCTTGCAACATGGCTGACGCTAAGACTGTAACTCCGCCCATGTTCATATCCAGTACGGATGCTGCCCCAAGTACCACAGTGTATAATTATGTGTGCAGATGGTCCCATAAGAGGAAGAACCAGCGCACTGGATAAACTCACAGCAAGGCGATGGTGGTGAGTTTGCTGTGAGTTTATCCAGTGCGCTGGTCTTAGCGTCAGCCATGTTGCAAGGCGCTCGGCGGCCGCCCTATGTCTACCACTTGGATCGCTATCACCCAGCCCACAATTGGATTATATTATGCGATTGGCCCATTGATATAGCACAGCATTGTGGGTATGACGTCATTGTCTATTTTGTCGCAAATTTTGGTACCAGGAACTGTATAAATTGTTTGCCTGTTGTTATGATCAGGTAATTTCTTGATAAATTGCCTACAAGCACGAAACGCGTAGGAGTATTGTACCCTCCACTGTTTTTTAATATGCAGCATTAATAAATCATTTTCATTGCCACGTGACCTGTTCCTTTCTGCTGTGCACCCACATATACTACTCTTGGACATCGTTGGACTTTGGATGAGGCTGCACGCCTGTGGACATTAAGGGGCAACAGTGAGTACTTTATTCTGTATATGGGACTTTCTAAGGAGGAGGGTAAGTTATTACACTTTTTATCCCATACCCTCAGACATTATTCAGTCTATCTACGTTAATATCTAGTACTACACTATCAATACTTATACCCCCCAATTTGTCCACATCAATATGGATTAATGGTGGAACCAAGCATTTGAGCTCCCACATATGCAAATATCTCATAAGGGGAAAAGTAAATTCCTTCCTGACTCAAAATATTGGCAATCAGATTACTCCCTGTATCAACATCCTTCCCAGGTTTACTTATTTGGTATTTCCCTGTATACCTTTCCTTTCTAAAAAGATGTCCAACCTGTTTTTGAAGATATCTATTGTATCTGCCATCACAGTCTCCATAGGTAATGAATTCCACACTGTAACTGCCCTTACTGTAAAGAACCCTTTCCTTTGTTGCTGGTGAAATTTCCTTTCCTCCAACCTTAAGGGATGGCCCGAGTCCTTTGTACTGCCCGTGGGATGAATAGTTCTTTTGAAAGCTCCTTGTATTGTCCCTGAATATACTTGTATATAGTTATCATATCCCCTCTTAGACGCCTCTTTTCTAATGTAAATAAATCTAATTTAGCTAGCCTCTCCTCATAAGTTAGATTGTCCATCCCCTTTATTCATTTGGTGGCTCTTCTCTGCACACTCTCTAGTTCCATAATGTCTTTTCTAAGGAGTGGTGGCCAAAGTTGTACTCCGTATTCAAGGTGTGGTCTTACTAATGCTTTGTAAAGGGGCATAATTATGTTTACTTCCCTTCCATCGCCCATCTAATGCCAGATAAGATCTTGTTTGCCTTTGCAGCTACTGAACTAAATGTTTTCCAGTTACATCTAAGCCCTATAAATGTCAAAATGCCTTTTTTTTTTTTTAACTTTGCTGATATCCTTGTTGTGCTCTTCTTTCTGGTCTAATTTTGAAAAGCTAACAAATAAAACAAACGTTCACTTATAGAACATATGGTAAATATGGCAGATGATGCTTCATGCCTAAGAACATTGGTTAATTCACTTTAATGGGCTGGAAAGTGAGTTATGGCAGAAGACTACGTAGTAAATATGGCCCTTTGTGTCACGTTGGTGGGACTGCATTTCAGTTTTACTATAAATCTGTGACTTCACCATCTGATTCTTGTTCATTTATAACACTTCATATGTGTGAATACCTGGGGTTTTTATAGGGATTTGTATACTTCCTCCTATGTTTATATATGTTGTATTCAGTAAGCATGCCACAAGGATATTCGTGTTAGTAGGCCTACAATATTACAGTAGAATGTGTTTATTTTGCTAAGATTACGTTGGAATTTAGTTTTTATGAAGCAGCCCCTGGGTTTTTGGAAAATTGACCTTGTTAAGTGATACTTTTGTGGTGCGCTATTCGCTTATAGAGTATGAATACTCTTGAAATCCAGTATATATTTAATATATAGTATTGTTTAAAATGTTTGCCTTCTTCACATATATGTATCAAAGTATATTTGTGCTTAGGGATATTATGTTTTGTGTGTGTGTCTGTGTGTGTGTATGTATGTATGTATATGTATGTATATATAATCAAAAAATAAATAGACGATACCGGTCTGTGGCTAACAAAATGCTTTTATTTGTGCGAGCTTTCGAGATACACTGTTCTCTTCTTCTGGCGATGTTACAATGAATGAAGCAAGCAAAGGGTATACTTAAAAACAGTGTCTCTTGGAATGTTATCTGTGCTGGTCCTTCCCCCGTGTGGATGTGTTTTATGGCTAGAGGTGTTAAATGGTTCCTGAAAGAAAGTGATGTAAGAGTGTGTGTGTGTGTATCTGTGTGAATATAAATGAATGGAGAGCCCACAGTATATAGAGTGCTTTACAAAAGGTGTGTATGGAGTGGGAGTGGATATAAATGGTGTGGGTGGGTGTGGAAATGTGAGAGATTGAAGCACAACTAAAAGTGTGTGTGGATACTATGTGGTCCCTATTGCTGTATAGGGATGGAAAAACAAGGAGTATACAACAAGTATACAAACTACAACCCATCCTCCAGGAAGATACAAGACTGCAACAGGTCTTCCCTGAAGCACCCTTATTATCATACAGACAACCCCATAATTTCAAGAATATTATGGTGAGGAGTAAAGTATTCAGCAGTACAACTGAATGCGGGACGAAACCATGCCAGGACCCAAGATGCAAAACCTGCGCAATGCTCTACACAGCGGACACAATACAAATACCACACAGGAATCGGGAATACAAAATCAGAGGATGGTTCACCTGTTCCTCCAGAAATGTCGTGTACCTCATCATGTGCATGAAATGCCCAGGGGGCTGCTACTACATAGGTGAGACAGGGCAGGGGCTAAACAAGAGAATGAACCTGCATCGCCACAGCATCACGCGCGGACCAAGAGACAGTCCTGTCGGCGAATATTTCTCTGACTCTGGCCATAAGATGAACGATCTGAGGGTTGCCATACTCAAAGGTAATCTTAAAACACCGAAAGAGAGACGGTTGCATGAATACAAATTTATGCAACTGTTCGGGACACTTAGCGGTGGCCTAAACAGAGATCGAAATTTTATGAGTCATTACTGACACAAGTGAACTCTCTTCCCATGAGCGCTAAAGGCCATGTCTGCACATGCTGTGCTATATGTATGCACACACAGCTGTCTTTTACACATACTAATACTCCTTGTTTTTCCATCCCTATACACCAATAGGGACCACATAGTATCCACACACACTTTTAGTTGTGCTACAATCTCTCACATTTCCACACCTACCCACACCATTTATATCCACTCCCACTCCAAACACACCTTTTGTAAAGCACTGTATATACTGTGGGCTCTCCATTCATTTATATTCACACAGATACACACACACACACTCTTACATCACTTGCTTTCAGGAACCTTTTGACA
>NC_134490.1:101669546-101832046 GCF_040206685.1 Ascaphus truei
TTGACATAAATGTATTTATTGTATTACATTATACTACAATTCGTTCTGGTTACGTTTGTGTGTGTGTGTGTAAATGTCGGATCTAGAAATAAAAGCCAGGTGTGAATGATTGACTAGTTTCCTGAACCCCTTAACCAGTGTCTGGACATCCCCACTTCACAATATCTAAAGCAGCAATCCCGCCTGGGATCTTACCTGATCCGCAGTCCCTCAATGTCCAGGTACCCTCATTCACCCAATGTTATACATTGGAGGGGAGGTGTTCCTTACCTGTCTTCTGTGTTAGGGGGGGTTCCGATGTCTTCCGTGTGAAGCTTGAGTCAGATCTGGAAAAAAGCAGGATAGGTTATTTCGGTGTAGTATAGGACAGTTAAGATATATAGGGTAAATAAGAGATCCAGAGTGTGAGAGTGTGGGGGAGAGAGAGAGTGTGGGGGAGAGGGAGAGAGTGTGTGGGGGAGAGGGAGAGAGAGTGTGGGGGAGAGGGAGAGAGTGTGGGGGGATGGAAAGAGAGAGAGTGGGGGGAGATAGTTGGGGGGAGAGTGTGAGAGAGAGTGTGGGTGAGAGAGAGAGAGTGTGGGTGAGAGAGAGAGTGTGGGGGAGAGAGAGAGTGGGGAAGAGGGAGTGTGGGGAAGAGGGAGTGTGTGGAAGAGAGAGAGAGTGTGGGGGGGAGAGAGAGAGTGTGGGGGGAGAGAGTGTGAGGGGGAGAGAGAGTGTGGGGGGAGACACAGAGGGGGTGACACACAGAGGGTGGGGGAGACACAGAGAGAGAGGGTGGGTGACTGGCTGGCTGGGTGACTGGCTGGCTGGCTGGCTGACTGGCTGGCTGGCTGGCTGGGTGACTGGCTGGCTGGGTGACTGACTGGCTGGGTGACTGGGGGGGTGACTGACTGGCTGGGGGGTGACTGACTGGCTGGGGGGGTGACTGACTGACTGGCTGGGGGGTGACTGACTGACTGGCTGGGGGTGACTGACTGACTGGCTGGGGGTGACTGACTGGGGGGGGGTGACTGACTGACTGACTGGGTGAGTGACTGACTGGGTGAGTGACTGACTGACTGGGTGAGTGACTAAATGGGTGAGTGGGTGACTGACTGAGTGACAGGATGAGTAACTGACTGGGTTACTGACTGACTGACTGACTGACTGACTGACTGACTGACTGGGTGAGTGACTGACTGACTGGGTGAGTGACTGACTGACTGGGTGAGTGACTGACTGGGTGAGTGACTGACTGACTGGGTGAGTGACAGACTGACTGGCTGAGTGACAGACTGACTGGGTGAGTGACAGACTGACTGGCTGAGTGACTGACTGGGTAAGTGACTGACTGGGTGAGTGACTGACTGGGTGAGTGACTGACTGGGTGAGTGACTGACTGGGTGAGTGACTGAATGGGTGCGTGACTGACTGACTGGGTGAGTGACTGACTGACTGGGTGAGTGACTGACTGGGTGAGTGACAGACTGACTGGGTGAGTGACAGACTGGCTGGGTGAGTGACTGACTGACTGGGTGAGTGAGTGACTGACTGGGTGAGTGACTGAATGAGTGAGTGGCTGAATGGGTGACTGACTGAGTGCCTGGGTGAGTGACAGACTGACTGGGTGAGTGACAGACTGACTGGGTGAGTGACAGACTGACTGGGTGAGTGACAGACTGACTGGGTGAGTGAGTGAGTGACTGACTGGGTGAGTGACTGACTGGGTGACTGACCGACTGGGTGAGTGACTGACTGGGTGAGTGACTGACTGACAGGGTGAGTAACTGACTGACTGGGTGACTGACTGAGTGACAGTGTGAGTGTCTGACTGGGTGAGTGACTGACTGGGTTACTGACTGACTGACTGGGTGAGTGTAGAATGGGACAAATACATTAGGAATAACTGTAGACAGCATAAGAAATTGTTACAATCAACCAAACAATGATTTATTTAACAGTGTATGCGGCCGGGAGCACCACCCTTTGGCACCTCCCGTCCAGCATGCCCCCCGTCCAGCGGGCCCCCCGTCCTCCAAAAGACCCTCTTTATATTTTTAATTATAACCTGCCTTTTTATTTTTTTATTCCTTGGGATTAAAAAAAAGGGGGGGGGGGGGGAAGAATTCAAGGACAAAGCAATGAGGTTCTCTTATGTCACCCCCCGCCCTCTTATCCTAATAAATTATTGGGGAATGGATGGGCTAAAATCCCAACTGAGAAAGGCTGGGCAGGCCGGCATTCCCCCCCCCCCCCCCAAACCTCACTTGGGCGTAGTGGAAGCTTTGGGGAGCTGGCAGGGTGGGTGGGAGGCACGTGGCGAGGTGTCCTGCTTGGGCCAATATTTACTCGCCCTGGGGTTAAATCCACCCGCCCCGGGCGTGTAAATGTATAGGATTATCGAACACTGTATATATATATATATATTTATATATCTTCAGCCCTGGATGAAGGCCTCCCCAATGGTTATCTATCTATCTATCTGATAGATAGATAGATAGATAGATAGATAGATAGATAGATAGATAGATAGATAGATAACCATTGGGGAGGCCTTCATCCAGGGCTGAAGATTATATATAGATAGATATATATATATATATATATATATATATATATATATATATATATATATATATATATATATATATATATATATAAGCTAGACAAATGAACTACAAATGGCACTGAGTTGACTAATGCTAGCAATTAATCTGGGGCATAAACACATGAGACTATTAAAAACGAAGCTAGACAAATGAACTACAAATGGATCGGATGTCACAGCAAGAAAAACAATGTTGACATAACTGACTAGTGATAAGGAAAGGAAACGAAGCAATAAAAAACTAAATGTGACCATCACAATACATTGGTCACAATATAGAGCAATGTATATGCCCTGACAGCCTAAAAAATATATTGATAAAACTAAATAATGAAACTGAATAATAAATAAATTATAATTCTCTTGAACACTATATTGCTCTAGAATACATATTGAAGGGAAGTAAATAATGAATGGTATGAGTGCTGTCTCTTTTTTGCCAGTTTCTGGTAATGTATGTTTTTGTTATCTTTATGGGATATGCACCAGCCCATTCAGGATACTACATTGGAGTGCCTGTGAAATCTTTTTCAATTATATATATATATAGATATATATAGATAGTTTTGTGGTCTGTATCCAAAGCCAGATACAGTAAGATCCCTATTGTGACGCACCGCAGACCTTTATATTATAGGTGGTCTGAGTTGGCAAAAATGTGTCTATGTGTTCTACTCTAGTCACTTAGTAGATTCTTGTGAATAGATAGTGGTGACTATATCAAGGTGTATTTTTCTTGGTCCTATTTATATCTCTTATTCTGGATATTAGAATTCGTGATTATTCATGTCGCTTTACAGATTGTCTCTGGTGGAGATAATGCCACTCCAGAGGTATAGCCTTAGCATATACATCGACCAAGTACTTAGGAAATTTGTCACGGCACTACAAGACACTAAGGATGTTCTCAACAGATTTGAGGGAATACAGACTCACAAAGAAACTCTATTAGTAAGCTTCGATGTAGAGTCTCTATATACGAGCATCCAGCACGAGGTAGACCTTCTGGCAGTCAGATACTACCTATCTACACGCAGCTGTCTTTTCTCTGAACACAATGAGTTTATTCTAGAAATTCTTGAATTCACCTTGAAACACAATTATTTCCTCTTTGACTCCAAGTTCTACTTACAAACCCAAGGCACCGCTATGGGGACAACGTGCGCCCCCACATACGCTAACCTCTACCTAGGATGGTGGGAAGAGGTCAGCGTCTTCTCTGAGGGCATGTCTCAATATACTGACCACATAGAGATGTGGATCAGATATATTGATGGCATTATGTTACTTTGGAACGGTAGCAGAAGGGATCTAGACATTTTCCTTAATCTGCTGAATTCAAATGAGCATAATTTGAAACTCACCTCAGAGATAAGTGCGACAGACATCACGTTCCTCGATCTTAGGATTTCCAAGGATGAGGAAGGCTACCTCTCCTCCAGCAATTTTAAGAAAAAAACTGCAACCAACAGTTATCTTAGAGCTGATAGTTTCCATCCAAAACCACTGATCAGAGGTATACCCACTGGCCAGTACCTCCGCATAAGACGGAACTGTTCAGATATGGAAACCTTCAAATCCGAGTCAAAGAAAATGAGGGAGAACTTTTTAAGTCGTGACTACTCAGCACGACAATTGAAAACAGCGTACCACCGGGCAATCAATACACCCCGTGAAGATCTCCTTACGAACAAAATCAAAGAGAACACCAAAAAAGAAATAAGATGTATAACTACATACCACAACCAATGGAGAGATATTAATAACATACTAACAAAGCATTGGCACATCCTGCTAAACGATGAAGACCTCAACCAGGTCCTCAAAGATAGACTTTCAATTGTGTGGAGATGCTCAGGAAACATTAAGGATCATCTGGTACACAGTCATTACACTAAAAATAAAGCAAAAAAAGCAAAACATGGTTAAGTATTAAAGGTTTCTTTAAATGGCATAATTGCAAGGCATGCGACTATATGAAACAAAGCAAAACATTTACCAACACAGGAGATACAAAGACCTTTACAATCAAGGACTTCATTAACTGCAAAAGCGTAGGGATAATCTACCTAATTACATGTTCATGTGTAATGAAGTATGTTGGCAAGACCAAAAGGGAATTAAGAAGAAGAGTACTAGAACATCTTGGATCAATTAGAAATTTGACAGATACCCCAGTCTCCCGACATGTGCAGGAAAAACATGCAGGAAATGTCAACACGCATACATTTCAAGGAATTGACCACATACCCCCGAACATACGCAAGGGTAATTGGGACAAAACACTGCTACAGTGTGAAGCCAGATGAATATATCTGCTACACACTCAATATCCATCTGGCATCAATGAAGGCTTTGTATACACATCCTTTCTATGATTAGAAAGGACCAATACTATTCTGGACCCTTGTTCAGCCTGTCCACATCAAGTGGAATCTGTTTTAAAACTATAAACAGTATACTTAAAGGTCAGAATGAATAAAACCTATGTACAACCATGGACTATTTAGGGTGCAGTACCTAAGCACCACCACTGTTGTACACCGGCACCAATTAGCGTCCCTAAGTTGCTATGGCAACAATCACGTATATAGGGGCCGACAGGGACGCGGATAAGCCCACCCCGGAAGAAGTCGCAGACAGCGACGAAACGTACTGTACGTCGGGTCTTTGCCGACAGGTTCTACTTGCAGTCACACTCAGTATGATCGTGGGGTTCAATGAACCATATACTGAACGCTATACTCCGATTTATAACTTACTATCTCTATTCTGATACACCCATTTAAAGAGGTGTCTAAGCACTGCCATAGGGCAATGCTCTCTGAGCTCTCGCTGTTGATATAAATTACAAATTATAAATTATATTCACCACAACCTATCAGCTAAGTCATTCTCCCTTCGCTATACATCAATGGGTTAGTTTCCTTATATAGTACACAAACGCTGCGAGCGGCGTGCTATAAGTGACATTGGTATCACTGTGTATATGCCATTCATCAAACACACTTTCCGAAAGATAGATTTCTCTCCAATCGATCCTGCTGCATGATTGGGGATACAAAAATTAGGTTTCACTTACCTGGTCCCTTCTCCGCACACTGTATACATGATCAGAAACGGAGTCTTACAAAATTTGAATGACTCATGCGCAGTGAGAATCTGAGATAGATATTACAGTATGGGATAGGGAATTGTAGTCAACACCAACACCCAGATGATCAAGGGTTGTACCTTGCACTGTATCTAACCAAATGAACTAAGTACACACACAAGGTACCTGCAAAGTTTACAAGTGGTACATGATCAAAAGTAACAGCCACTTTTGAAGTATTCATACTATATACACACTAGCCACCATGGCCATTGTGATATCTCCTGCAAGGAACTATAGACTCAAAACACCCCCCCCTAACGTAGACCTACCAAGATCATAACACTGTAACTATAACAACTTTAATATCCATCCTGGTAGACCTATACCTCTGGAGTGGCATTATCTCCACCAGAGACAATCTGTAAAGCGACATGGATAATCATGAATTCTAAAATCCAGAAAAAGAGATATAAATAGGACCAAGAACAATACACCTTGATATAGTCAATACTATCTATTCACAAGAATCTACTAGGTGACTAGAGTAGAACACATAGACACATTTATGTCTTTTTTTTTAAATATTGCATATGAATGCGAATAAATTTGATTTTAAATACACCTTCTTTTTGCCAACTCTGACCACTTATAATATAAAGGTCTGCGGTGCGTCACAATAGGGATCTTACTGTATCTGGCTTTGGATACAGACCACAAAACTATCTAGCAGCCATCTCCCTTGGCAGCACGCGTACTTCAGTAGGAGTTAGGAGCAAGGTCCTCTTCACATATAGGTATATATATATCTCAAGAAGTGGCTGAGACACTGACTCGTAAAACAATGACACTGAGTTTGACTCAGAAGTGCCTGTTTCAATTTCTGGTGTCAGCACCTTGTGACCTTGGGCAAGTCTCTTTATCTCCTTGTACCTCAGGGACCAAAATCATAGACTGTAAGCTCATCTGGGCAGGAAAGAAATAAAAGAACAGCGCAACCTAACAAGTGACACAGTATACTGCTGCGGCCGAGTTTATTCGAGCATTTGCCCGTTCTCGGCCGCAGCAGTAACCTGGCGCGCACCAGAGGGTGCCGGGTGCACGCCGAAGACACGGAGGAGCGCCCTCCGATCGGGGCTTTCTCCCTCCCGCTGCCGGGTCCGCCGGGTCCCCCGGAACCCCCTGCCGCCGTCCCCCACATCGCGGGACACCAGGGCTCCCTCGGGGAGCCCTGGACGCGCGTGCAGGGGGCGCAGGCACCCGATGACGCGTGACCGCACGTCATCGCCGAGGGAGTGCGGCTAGCATGCCGGGGCATCCCCAGGCTTGCGGAGCTAGCCGCACTCAAATAAAATGTGCCGCCTCTGTAATATGAAGCACTAACAAATCTGGAACATATCCATAGCCTCTAGAATCAAATTTAAAGCTCTAGTTCTGACTTACAAAGATCTCATTCCTTATATTGAATGTTATAAATAAAGGAATTCCGATCGAATCTCTAGCAGTGAGTCAGGCACAGTTGCCATGTAATAAGTTGTGCTCCACAAGATGGTTGTTTCATATTATAAAATGTTTGTCTTTTCCATGTAAATGCTTCGCAAACCCACAAAGATCATTACAAAGCCAGCAGGTTTACTAAGGCTGGTTCCTCTGGTGACAAGGAACAGGCAAGCTTCTGCAGAGGCATACAGGATTTATTATAAAGAAGCCTGGGAATCCCCTTTAATGTCCATTGAGGAAGTTGAGTAAAGAGATATGGAGGAGGAGGGACGAGTGGGAGAGAGGTAACATGAAAGGAAAGGGAGAAACGTGGGAAAAGTGAGAAAAATAAATTGTGTGGGGGAGCAGAATTGTACATGGAAAATAAAAATAGGAGTTAAAGGGAATGGGTAGAGGAAAAGGGGGAGAGAAAGAAAGAGAAAGAAATGGGAACCAGGAATAAAAAAAAAAAAAAAACATTATAAGGAGACATTAAGGTGGTTGTTGTGTTGGATTATATGAAAATGCCTTATCACCCCTTGGAAATTGCAAGTGCCCATCCTTGTTTTAAGATTGTAAGATTTCTTTAAACATAAATGTAACCTTGATGACATTACTGGTGCTAAATATTTCTGAAAATGTGGCAAAATAGGATTGACCACTCAGACCATTAAACAGCACGTGAAGTACAGCATACACTTCTAAATAGGAAATTGTTAGTTAAGATATTATGTTATAAAGTGTAATACAATATGTTCAGCTGCTAGTATACATATCGGGAGATTTAGTTCACCTTAGTAAGGGCCCATGAATAGAGACAGCAGGTTTAGTTCAAGCTGTAATTGAAACTGGACCACCCACGGTCTGGGGGTGTTCAAATGAAATGCAAACTGGCTGGACTCTCCCAGCTTTGAGGACAACACAACAGAGTATCTACAAACAAAACAAATAGGGATATGAAAGAACAACTTGAACCACTTTGTAGTTGGTGTTCATGTTGGGCATGAGATTTAGGATTACATTTGTCCCACACATGACATGCACTGATAAACCACCAAATATAGGCTTTCTTTTTGAATAACCCAATCTTTAGTAACATGAAATAAAACAGTACCACACTTAATCTTGAAATCAACATACTAATATTTGACAACCCTAATAATGATTATTTGTAACTTTTTGGATTTTTAACTGAAAGTCACTAAAATAAATGTAATGCTTTTCTTTGGACCGAAGTCCAAAATTTGTTCATTGTGAAGTGGATAGGAAAAAACTAACCTACATTTCCAGAGTTGTTTCCTTTATTTTAGTTTTATCTAGTACCACTTTTTCTTTTTTTGTTATTATTTCCATTTTTCTTTCTAAATAATGTGTACGTCCAAAAAAGCCTTTTTGCTAATTTGTCATTATATATAATAATATGAGAAATAAGCTTTTTTACTTTTTTATTTTATTACGGATCAAAGCTGCATGTTCTGGGTTTTTTTTGTCTTTATAATAAATAATGTGAAAAAATATGATGCAAGAATTTAGTCTCAAGACTGATACTTTTATGACTAAAGTAATCAAACATCGACAATGTATAAAATTGGAAATAACGCAATAAATATGCATTATTTAAACAAGCAAGTCATTAAGGTATTACTGAATAAAATATCACAAAATAACGCGTGCATTAAATATATTGGAGACACGCATTAAAATAAGTAAATTACACATTTTAATGCCCCGATATTTGGCGGTATCAGACTACCGCCAAATTTAATTTTTTATCACCTTTTATCAACCGACAAGCAAGGGATTAATGTCACCACCTTTCCCCGGGGCACCTACCCCATTACTACCCCCCATCAACACATCTAATAGCCCCATAACATTTATAAAAGGGATGGACAATCTATCTTATGAGGAAAGGCTAGCTAAATTAGATTTATTTACATTAGAAAAGAGGCGTCTAAGAAGGGATATGATAACTATATACAAATATATTCGGGGACAGTACAAGTAGCTTTCAATTGAACTATTCATCCCAAGGGCAGTACAAAGGACTCGGGGGGGGGGGTTCTTTACTGTAAGGGCAGTTAAAATGTGGAATTCATTACCCATGGAGACTGTGACGGCAGATACAACAGATTTGTTAAAAAAAAAAAAGTAACATATTTTTAGATGGGAAAGGTATACAGGGATATACCAAATACATATACCTGGGAAGGATGTTGATCCAGGAATTAATCCGATTGCCAATTCTTGGAGTCAGGAAGGAATTTGGTGGCTCTTCTCTGCACTCTCTCTAGATCCATAATGTCTTTTCTAAGGAGTGGTGCCCAAAGCTGTACTCCATATTCAAGGTGTGGTCTTACTAATGCTTTGTAAAGGGGCATAATTATGTTTACTTCCATTTCATCTATTGCCCGTTTAATGCCAAATAAGATCTTGTTTGCCTTTGCAGCTACTGCATGACATTGGGCACTATTGCTAAGCCTGCTATCTATAAGCACTCCTAAATCCTTCTCCATCAAGGATTCCCCCAATTTATCCCCATTTAATTTGTAATTTGCCTTTTTATTCTTGCATCCCAAATGCATAACCTTACATTTATCTGTATTAAACCTCATCTGCCATTTACCTGCCCACGTTTCCAGTCTCTCCAAGTCCTTCTGGAGAAATTACATCCTGCTCTGATTCTACTACCTTACACAATTTAGTATCATCAGCAAAGATTGAGACTTTGCTCTAGATGCCAAAGTCAAGGTCATTAATAAACAAGTTAAAAAGCAGGGGTCCCAGTACTGATTCCTGAGGTACTCCACTCATGACTTTAGCCCAACCTGAAAAAGTTCAATTTATCACAACCCTCTGTTGTCTGTCCTTTAACCAGTTTTCAATCCAGGTGCATATATTATTACTGAACCAATTTTCTTTATTTTGTACACCAACCTCTTGTGTGAAACCATATCAAAAGCCTTTGCAAAATCTAAGTAGACCACATCAACTGCATTACCCTGGTCTAAATTCCTACTTACCTCCTCAAAGAAACAAATAAGGTTAGTTTTGCATGATCTATCCTTCATAAATCCATGCTGACTATTACTAATAATTTTGTTTACCATTACATATTCCTGAATATTATCCCGTATTAAACCTTCAAGTAGTTTCCCCACTATTGAAGTCAGGCTTACAGGTCTGTAATTCCCTGGTTGTGATCTAGCTCCCTTTTTAAATATAGGCACCACATCTGCTTTACGCCAATCTTGTGGTACTGAGCCTGTGCAAATGGAGTCCTTGAATATTAAATATAATGGTTTGGCTATTACTGAGCTTAACTCCTTGAGAACTCTTGGATGTATGCCATCGGGGCCAGGTGCCTTATTTACTTCTTTACTTTTTCATTAATATGGAGGTTGTGGCTTCCTCCTGCGGCACTACTATTGAAATGGATTCTTTCCTGGTAAACACAGAGGCAGAGAACTTGTTTAATTATCTCTGCCTTTTCCTTATTTCCAATATTCTGCCTGCCCATCTCACACTGAAGGGTCCTATATTTTCTTTTCTCATTTTTTTGTTATTAAGGTACTTAAAGAACTTTTTAGGGTTGACCTTACTTCCTAATGCTAGTTTACAGCTCAAACTGCTGGGAATATTGGCAAAAAATAATCATAAATAGGAAAATGTTGCAAACGCCTTGCACTACTTGGTTGGTGAGCTAAAACTTGCTATAGAATTCAAAGGATGCTTTCCCAAAAATAATTCAAAAGGGCATTGAGTTGAATAAACCGTTTGGTTGTCGTGGGATTCTAAATCAATGTGATATCCAGTTCAAATTGATGCCATCTCGTTTTCTTTCACTGCGGTCTAAGGTATCATATCTCTGCTTGTTGACGATGCCTTGGCTTGGGCTTCACCCATCTGGGAACATAGGCCGGACCTCACGGGCAACATAGCCCGCTTCACCAGGGAGTTCCGCAGAGTGTTCGACACACCCTGATGCAATGTAACAGCTGCTTTATCTCTCTTCCATATAACCCAAGGCAGCCGTCCCGTGGGCCAGTACGCGGAGACTGCCTGGAACGATGAGGCATTGGCGGCAGCATTCTGGCAAGGCCTGTCCGAGGACCATAAAGATGAACTCGCTGCACAGGAACCCCCCACGGAGATTGAAGAGCTCTTTGGCTTATGCATCCGGGTGGACCTAAGACTACAGGAGAGAAGAGCCGAGAGAACTCGACGCAAGCAACGTACACAGCCTTCCCACAGCTACTATGCAGGGTCCCTTAAACCTCAATTTCCGGAGGAACCCATGTAGCTCACAGGCAACAAACTGTTGCTTGGTGAGAAACAGCGCAGATGTGATTCCGGACTCTGTCTGTATTGCGGTAATGTGGGCACCAGGTACTCACATGACACCATAAGTCAGAAACGCCAAATCCCAGTAAGAGTCGGGAGGACCTTACTGGGAACATTATCTGCTTCTCCTCCTCAAACGCCAACCAGGCTCTTGATACCCATCACGCTAACCGGTGACACCTTCAAGGACACCACTCAGGCCTTTTTTGACTCTGGGTCAGGTGAGAATTTCATTCCTTTTGGTGACAATATATTCTATTTATGCTATTAAATTTGTGGCTTATTCCGAGACGTTCTACGTTTGTTCTATTAATCAGTGTGTGCTGGAGCTTCTTTTGAGTTTCTATGCATTATAGTGGGGTTTTTTGGGCCCACTTTGTTCCGTCTAGTAGTATATACAGAGGCGCAATGGCGTTCTTACTGCTCCCAGAATTGCTCTCTACCGTCCAAAGCCCTATGCAGGGTTTCTGTACCCGAACAGGTAACTCATCTTTTGCCAAAGATTTATTCTGAATTTCAGGATGTATTCAACCAGGCTCAATCCGAGGAGCTGCGACCCCACCTGTCATTTGATTGCCCCATCAACCTATTACCCGGTTCCGTGCCTCTGCGAGGATGTTCTTATCCATTGTCACCTCCAGAGACCAAAGCCATGAAGGAGTACATCCAAGAAAACCTACAGAGGGTATTCATCTGGAAGTCCTCATCACCCGGCAGGAGCGGATTTTTTCTTTGTTAAGAAGAAGGATGGATCTCTCCGACCGTGTATTAATTATCGGGGACTGAACAAAATCCCGATCAAGAACCGGTATCCTGTACCTCTAATTACTGAACTTTTTCACAGACTACAGGGTTCCACCATCTTTACCAAGTTGGACTTATGGGGAGCCTACAACCTGGTAAGTATCCGACAGGGGGATAAGTTGAAAACGGCGTTCAATACTCGGGACGGACATTACGAATATCTGGTCATGGAATTTGGACTTTGTAACGCTCCAGCTGTATTCCAGGACTTCGTCAAAGAGGTTTTTAGGGATCTTCTCGACCAGTACGTCATTGTATACCTAGATGACATACTGATCTTCTCCAGAACCGTATGCGAACATCCTGGACATGTCAAACAGGTACTCCAACGTCTATGGGAGAATCACCTATTTGCAAAATTGGAGAAGTATCAGTTTCATCAGACCACAACGTCCTTTCTATGCTACATCATCTCCAACATGGGTCTAGCCATGGATCTAGCGAAAGTAAAAGCAGTGTTAGATTGGCCTCGCCCCACAACCCTGAAAGCCATTCAACAGTTCCTAGGCTTCGCCAATTGCTATCGTACGTTCATACAGAACGTCTCTTCCATAGTAGCGCCCATTACGGCATTGACACAGAAAGGAGCCGGCGCTGTGGATTCCTACAGCCATCCATGCTTTCAAGAAGTTTAAAAATTCCTTTGTCTCAGCTCCTGTGCTCGTGCATCCTAATCCGGGATTACCCTTTAACATTGAGGTGGACGTTTCAGATGTCAAGGCTGGAGCAGTGTTGTCAAAAATGAAGAATCCGCAAGCCAAATTGCACCCTTGTGCATTCTTTTCCAAAAAATTCTCATCTGTTGAATCAAATGATGACATAGGCAATCATGAACTGTTGGCCATCAAAAAGGCCTTGGAGGAATGGAGGCACTTACTCGAGGGCACTGAAAACCTGGTTACTATTCTGACAGATCATAAGAATCTTCTCTACATCAAAGGCGATCGCCGCTTGGGGTCGCGACAAGCTCAATGGTCCCTTTTCTTCTCTAGCTTCAATTTCATTATTTCCTATCTATCAGGTTCTAAAAACGTAAAGGCAGATGCCCTCTCCCCGTAATTTCTAGTAGAAGACAAGGCTGAGGACCGAGAGAAGACCATACTTCCGCCATCATGTATAATCTCCACTAATACTTTTGACTCTTTAGAAGACATCGCGCAAGGCCAGTACGATGTTCCTGAGGGCCTCCAGGTTCCAGAGGGATGCCTTTTCACCGCTCCAACGTATCGTAGAAAGGTACAAGAATGGGGTAATTCTTTTAAAAGCTCCGGACATCTGGGTACAAGGAGAAGTATTGACCTTTTCGAATGGAACTTCTGGTGGCTAGGCATGCTTAAAGACATAAAGGAATTTGTCACCGCATGTACTACTTGTGCCCAGAACAAAACTCCCGTAATAGGCCTCCAGGGTTGCTGCTACTCCTCTCGATTCCAGATCGTCCATGGATTTCATCGTGGAACTACCTGAATCCAAAGGTAGGAATATCATTCTGGTGGTGATCGACAGATTTTCTAAGCAGGGCCATTTCATTCCCCTCAAGGGTTTAGCCAATGCCCTCAAACTATCCCTCTTCATGGGGTCCCCCAAGTCATTGTGTCAGATTGAGGCTCACAATTTATCTCAAAGTTCTGGCAGGCCTTCTGCAAATAACAAGCAATCTCCCTTCACCTTTCTTTCGTCTATCACGACGAATCAATCGCTAAAACAGTTCATCCGTTGCTTCATCTCAGATACCGAGGACAACAGATCTTTTGCCTTGGGCCGTATTTTCTCACAATAATCTACGTAACGAGTCGACACAGGACTCACTGTTCTTTACCAACTTCGAATTTCATCCCTCAGCTCTCCCTACTGCATAACCCAGTTCCGAAGTACCAGCAGCAGATAACAGAATTCTTCATCTCCAAGAACCGTGGGAAAAGATTCAGCAGAACCTCAGAAAGGCTATATCTATGCAGAAAAAACAGGCAGACCGACATCGTCATAAAACGCCTACGTACAATCCGGGACAAAAATATGGTTGTCCACTAAAAACATCCCATTGAAGGTCCCCACAGCTAAATTGGCACCTATGTATATTGGCCCATTTCCCGTTATCGAGAAAGTCAATCCTGTGTCCTACCGGCTACGGTTTCCAGCATCTATGAGAATCCCTTCAGTTTTCCATACATCCTTACTCAAACCCTTCATACAGGATCCTCAGTCTCCTGCTTCTGTGTCCCCTCCTGAACCCTTCCATGTTGAGGGACAACAGGAATTTGAAGTCCAGACTGTCCTAGACTCCAGGCTTTCCAGAGAAAACTCCAATACCTGGTTCATTGGAGGGGCTTCGGCCCCAAAGAGCGTTCTTGGATTCCAAGGGACCAACTACACACCCCTGGGCTCGTTCGGGCCTTTCATCAACAATTTCCGTCCAAACCATCCCTGGGATGCCCGGAGGTTACCCTTGAAGGGGGGGTACTGTGAGGATTGGACCTCGGCTCCGCCCCCATGATGCATCCAGTTACGAGACGGGTGACGCGCATTGCGCTACCAGGCTGGGGGACACCACACGCTCTGCGCTCAGGCTCTACCCCCGTAACGTCACGGGTGATGCGCATTGCACGCATGCACCGCACGGCTCTGAGAAGTCTTGCTCTCAACAATTATTCTACACCTGCTATTCTTCCTGCCCCTGCCTATCGGTGGACTGAATACATCTGAGGGGGCGTTCTCATTCATAACTCTGCAAGCAGGTAAACCAGGGGTTAACCTACGCAGGGCTCCAGAAGAGAATTGATAGCTGTGAAATGCTAACAGATACAATCTGAATCACGGTCACTTCGAATAGATAAATGTGTGATAGTCTCTCCCAGCAACTGGCTCACCTAAGAGCACTAATAAGGTTGAGTTAAAGAGACTCACGATTCTGAAGTATGTTGCACCGTGTAGGATGATCCTCCATTTGGAATGCAGTTTGAAGAGAGGCCAACCCCTCAAGCAACGCGACGTCGCGAGGGGTGGTCACATGACCGGCGGTGACTGCGTGAGTAGGAGCCGCAAAGACCACAGCCCGGTGTGCTACCAGAAGCAAGAACAGACAGGAACTCCTCCCACAGGAGGCAGGAAATGATGCACAGCCGTCGTCATGAAGAAGCGGAGGGAGGCTGGACTGGTGTCTAATAAAACTTTATTGAACGAGTGTAGTGCTGACGGATCTACTTCTAGTAGATCTAGTAGATCCGTCAGCACTACACTTGTTCAATAAAGTTTTATTAGACACCAGTCCAGCCTCCCCCCGCTTCTTCATGACGACGACAGTGCATCATTTCCTGCCTCCTGTGGGAGGAGTTCCTGTCTCATTTATAACTCTGCAGCCTTGTA
Source organism: Ascaphus truei (assembly GCF_040206685.1). Classification (NCBI taxonomy): domain Eukaryota; kingdom Metazoa; phylum Chordata; class Amphibia; order Anura; family Ascaphidae; genus Ascaphus; species Ascaphus truei. Next base: position 101,685,218 of record NC_134490.1, read on the forward strand.
CTAACCTGCTATTGTCAACCTGCCCTATTTATACTCCCCAAATCCTCCTCCAATTTGGCTGAGCATAAACTTCTGTTTATGTGATGAAGTGCTTGACCCAAAGCACCCTGCTGCCTTGCTGTTACCTTGCCTGAACTTTTCTTGTTTCTCTTGCTCCTGGTTTGAGCTTGGCTTGTATCTGGACCTCTGCCTTCTCTGACCCTGGACTTCGGCTTGCAATTGGACTTTTCCTTCTCTACTCCTAGACCCTGGCTACGTACTGCGACTTTCCGATTTCTCCAACCCTAGACCACGATGAGTATCACGACCATTCTGACCTCTCCTACCCTGACCCGGCTACACAACCTTCACTCTGCACTCCGGATGTGCTTGCCCGGTTGTAGGTCGGTGGTTACCAACATCCCTACCTCAGGTTCGCGGTCCCATCCTGTTTCTGGTGAGCACCCGTTACAGGGGGTGAGAGAGGGGGATGGTGGAAGAGAGGGAATGGGGAGAGAGAATGTGGGGAGAGAGGGAGATATACCAGTGACTTTTACATAGTGTTAAGAAGTAAAGCTTAAGAACAAAAAATGTACACCTAGGTTATAGTTACAATTCATTTAATTTCTGCTGCTCTTAGTTACATAGTTACATAGTAGATAAGGTTGAAAAAAGACGTACGTGCATCAAGTTCAACGTATGCTAAATTTAGACAACAGATACTTTATCCTATATCTATACTTACTTATTGATCCAGAGGAAGGCAAACAAAAAACCCCATTAAGGGGAAAAATAAATTCCTTCCTGACTCCAAGAATTGGCAATCGGATTAATCCCTGGATCAACATCCTTCTCATGTATACTTATTTGGTATATCCCTGTATACCTTTCCCATCTAAAAAGATGTCCAACCTTTTTTTGAACAAATCTGTTGTATCTGCCATCACAGTCTCCATGGGTAATGAATTCCACATTTTAACTGCCCTTACTGTAAAGAACCCTTTCCTTTGTTGCTGGTGAAATCTCCTTTCCTCCAACCATAAGGAATGCCCCCGAGTCCTTTGTACTGCCCTTGGGATGAATAGTTCTTTTGAAAGCTCCTTGTATTGTCCCCGAATATATTTGTATATAGTTATCATATCCCCTCTTAGACGCCTCTTTTCTAATGTAAATAAATCTAATTTAGCTAGCCTCTCCTCATAAATTAGATTGTCCATCCCCTTTATTAATTTGGTGGCTCTTCCCTGCACTCTCTCTAGTTCCATAATGTATTTTCTTAGGATTGGTGTCCAAAATTGTACTCCATATTCAAGGTGTGGTCTTACTAATGCTTTGTAAAGGGGCATAATTATGTTTACTTCCCTTCCATCCATTGCCCGTTTAATGCAAGATAATATCTTGTTTGCCTTTGCAGCTACTGCATGGCTTTGGGCACTATTGCTAAGCCTGCTGTCTACAAGCACTCCTAAATCCTTTCTCCATTAAGGATTTCCCCAATTTATTTGTAATTCGCCTTTTTATTCTTGCATCCCAAATGCATAACCTTACATTTATCTGTATTAAACCTCATCTGCCATTTACCTGCTCACGTTTCCAGTCTCTCCAAGTCCTTCTGAAGAGAAAATGAAAATGCTCTAATGATAGAGCCCGAATCTTTCAATCAGATTTAAGAATTGGCCCATACGCTATTCTGAGTTTGATGGGACTAAACTAGAGTTTATGTAGCCACTTATAGCTTTTGAGAGACTGGTGTGGAGACACCTCAATGGGGACAGACTCCTTGCTAATATATTCAAACTCAGCTTCACAGGAAGACCATTGGGAAACCACGTACTCTGAGGATTAACCCAGTAAGGCATTAGATCTTTATATGAATTTAGTTTTGTCATTCTTTTTATATGTCCTATATGTACTTTTCTTGTGGTATTGAGTCATACTGGAATTATTTGATGGCTCTATATTGATTATGTGTCACGATAATATCATGATACTGTATATTAAGTATGTTAATCAATTTGGTACTTCAGGGGTTAATGTTGGTTACAAATTGTGTTAAAAAATACAATAATTGTTTTTATGGCCTGTCAAAGCAGGGCTGCATTGTATAGGACTTATCTTATCTCTGCTTTGTCAGAAATGGGGATAAAATATGGCCTCCCAGACAACTACAAATAAATTAAATGGTTTAAAGGCCCCTTCAAATTACATTATTTAGAGGGTTCTGCAAGGTTCAGGGGCCATGGCTAAGAAGGTATTCCACAAAAGAGTAAATTTATTACAAATGAGGCTATCATGTGATTATACTGTATCTATTCTGAATAACGAACAGATATTTGTAACAGTTGCAAAAAGACGGATGCAATTTTTAGGAGGTGGCAAGGGGCAGATATCCATTTGTCACTCAAATTTAGGAGCAAATTACTATTGTTACATTCAGCAAACTCGCCGGAACCTATTGATATGACTTACGTGTGTCAAAGTATTATGGCCACAAAGTTATGAGGCCTTTTATATATTCAGACAACATTTAAACGTCGCAAGAAAGGTTTTTTTCATTCAAGTTGTAAATGTCATGAAGGCTGATTGACTAAAAGGGGTTCGGTTTATATATTTTTGCAAAGGATGTGACGTCATCAAAAGAGACTGACGTCACATCCTTTACAAAATATGACTCTGTCACATGGTTTCATACAACCAATCAGATTGGGGATACACATCTCACAATCTGATTGGTTGGAGTAATATCTTGGTTTCGGTGATGTCATCTTAAAGGGAAAGGAAGCACAGCCTTTCTGATTGGCTGGCTTCCCTCCCTTTACATGACATCACATCCTAAAAAAAATGTCACGTGGTTATCCCAGACAATCAGATTGCGTGGGGACCATTTCTCACTCAAATGTGATGTCACAGGTCTCATATAAGGCCTGCACTGTCTAATTTGATGCCAAGAAGGTGATGGAGCAACATCTCCTCCCTATTGGATTACAATGGGCAGTACAGATGAAGATACAGATGAAGATATAGATGAAGAATAAGAAAGAAGACCTCCAATTGGATTACAATTAACAGATGAAGAAAATAAAGAAGAAAATAACTTGTATTTTTTTTATTGCCAGCAGAAAATAAAGGATGTTCAGCGCTCGTGCTACAGGTGACTGATAATGGAGAACAGCTGTTATGTTCATTTTTTTACATCAACTGATTACACTTGTTTTTATTGCATTTTTTGTGTTTTACTGCTTAGGGATTCAAATTATCACAGAGTTCATGTATATGGTCACTGGATCTGAGCTGTTTTACATTTAAGGTGAGGTGGGGTTGGATCCCCTCAGTACTGTTTGTGTACTTTTATTAATAAATGACAATTACTTAATCCCTGGTGCGCATCTGTGCATTTTCTTTTTTTTATTGCCCATTGATTGCCAAAATATTTATGTATTGCCCCTTTAGGGATATACAGTTAGGTCCAGAAATAATTGGACACTGATACAAGTTTTTTTTATTTCGGCTGTGTACCAAAATAAATTCAAGTTACATTTAAATAATGAATATGGGCTTAAAGTGCAGTCTATCAGCTTTAATTTGAGGGTATTAACATCCAAATTGGAGGAAGGGTTTAGGAATTACATCTTTTTAATATGTAGCCCCCTCTTTTTCAAGGGACCAAAAGTAATTGGACAATTGACTCAAAAGCTGTTTCATGGACAGGTGTAGGCTATTCCTTCGTTATTTCATCATCAATTATGCAGGTAAAAGGTCTGGAGTTGATTCCAGGTGTGGCAATCGCATTTGGAAGCTGTTGCTGTGAACCCACAACATGCGGTTAAAAAAGCTCTCAATGTGATACCATTCTGCTATGATAGTTGTAGATGCGTTTTCCCTTGATAGAGGCCCGAAGTAGGTGTTACTAGTGATAATCGGTGACAGGAGCGCCCTAAATGAGTGATCAAAGCTGGAGCCTAGGCCCCCCACCGACGAGAGAGCCCGGGCGTGATTGGGGCTTTGGTGCACCCAAGAGTCGGGGATAACAAACACCAATCGACCCGGCGGGAAAGTGCCCCGCACCACACCCCCTTCCCCCCCTCTCTTTCTTCCTGTGTTCCCCTTTTTCCCCTCACCCTTTTTGGATACGTGTTAAAGTAAAACTAAATGTTTTGGTACAATGTCTGCGGATGCTATGACTGTACATGTATGCTTATGAAAAACACAATAAAACCAAAGTTATAAAAAAAAAAGGCTCTCAATGCAAGTGAAATAGGTCATCCTTAGGCTGCAAAAAAAAAGAAAACCCATCAGAGATAGCAGGAACATTAGGAGTGGCCAAATCAACAGTTTGGAACATTCTGAGAATAAAAGAACGCACGGGTGAGCTCTGCAACACAAAAAGGCCTGGGCGTCCACGAAAAACAACAGTGGTGGATGATCGATGGATCATTTCCGTGGTAAAGAAAAACCCCTTTACAACATCCAGCCAAGTGAAGAACACTCTCCAGGACGTAGGCATATCATTATCCAAGTCTACCATAAAGAGAAGACTTCACAAAAGCAAATACAGAAGGTTCACCACAAGGTGCAAACCATTCATAAGCCTCAAGAATAGAAAGGCCAGATTAGACTTTGTCAAACAATATCTAAAACATCCAGCCCAGTTCTGGAACAGCATTCTTTGGACAGATGAAACTAAGATCAACCTGTACCAGAATGATGGGAAGAACAAAGTATGGAGAAGGCTTGGAACGGCTCATGATCCGAAACATACCACATCATCTGTAAAAAACGGTGGAGGCAGTGTGATGGCATGCATGGCTTACAATGGCACTGGGTCACCAGTGTTTATTGATGATGTGACAGAAGACAGAAGAAGCCGGATGAATTCTGAAGTGTATAGGGATATATTGTCTGATCAGATTCAGTCAAATTCAGCAAAGTTGATTGGATGGCGCTTTACTTTACAGATGGACAATGACCCAAAACATACTGCGAAAGCAACCCAGGAATTTTTTTAAGGCAAAGAAGTGGAATATTCTGCAATGGCCGAGTCAATCAGCTGTTCTCAACCCAATCGAGCATGCATTTCACTTGATGAAGACAAAATTTAAGGCAGAAAGACCCACGAACAAATAACAACTGAAGACAGCTGCAGTAAAGGCCTGGCAAAGCATCACAAAAGAGGAAACCCATGCGTTTGGGGGTGTCCATGCGTTCCAGACTTCAAGCAGTCATTGCCTGCAAAGGATTCTCGACAAAGTATTAAAAATGAACATTTTATTTATGATTGTGTTAATTTGTCCAATTATATTTGAGCCCCTGAAATAAGGGGACTGTGTATGAAAATGGTTGCAATTCCTAAATGTTTCATACAATATTTTTGTTCAACCCCTTGAATTAAAGCTGAAAGTCTGCACTTCTATTGCATCTCGGTTGTTTCATTTCAAATCCATTGTGTTGGTATACTGTACAGAGCCAAAATTCTGAAAATTGTTTCAGTGTCCAATTGTTTCCGGACCTAACTATACATAGAGCATATTTGTTGGCAAATGCTTGCTTTTATTTCTTTTAAATGTATTTTGGATGTTTGTTTTTAATTATTTCTGTTATTTCTTTTTGTAGTTTGATTTTTAATTATGGGATTTTTTGTTGTGTTTTCAATTTTTTCTTTCTGTTGTTTTTTTGGTGTTTGCTTTTTTTAATTGTGGTTTATTGTTTTGCTTTTTAATAATGGTGTTTATTTGATATTTTCTTTTATATATTTATGTTTTTCTGTTTTGATTTTAAATTCTGGTTCTTATTTGGTATTTGCTTTATTGATTTCAGGTATTATATTTGTGTTTAATTTTTTATTGTTGTTTATTTGGCAATTGGTTTGATCAAATTTGATATTGTTGGTGGCTGTTTATTTTTTAGGTTGAGCATTGACTGTCATAGTGTCAAATCTGTACCACTGTACCAATCAATTGGTTTATTGACATTTGTAATGCGTGTATTTTTCTATGTAATATGCATTATTTGGGCCTGTTTTTTTTTTTGCTTCCCCATTTATTGCTATAGTGGCAAGTCATGGCAGTATTGTATGGGCATGCTTTAACACTGTGCCAATCAATGGCTAGTAGGGGTAATGTTCCCGGGGTGAGTGGTTAGGCCTCCCGGGTGGGTAGCGGGGGTAGGTGGATTAACTCCTTAATTACTATAGCGGTTACTAACCGCCAAAGTTATTAAGGGATTAGGGGCCATTGATTTGTATTTTTTTATTCTGCTGTTGCTATTGCTGCCCACAGAGGACAAGGACAAGGACGGTGATGAGGTGCAAGTTTTATTTTACTTTATGCTGGCTAATGTTTTATTTTTAAATGGTCAAATGCACTATTATCCATATATGGATAATAGTAATTTTGCCCATTACTGTACTGTATGTATTGGGGGGGGGGTGTATTTATTTGAATGTAGAGCACAATTTTTTTCCGGCACAGGATTGGTACCGCAGGCCATCGGGGACCTGAGGGGACAACCCGGAGGCCCCCGGACACCTGCGGGGACCACCCAAGGACCCTCGAACACCCATGGGGCCCCTGGACACCTGCTGGGAAACCCGACTGTAACAGTAGACCAGGTCTTACCAACACATTAATACTGGGATTCTGGATTGAGCACAACAAGGAGGGCAAAATAAATTGTAATTTATTTCCTTTTAAGACAAACACACAAATCTTCACAATTACACCTAATAAACACTTCCTGGGATGGGGAAACAAAATAAAATGTCCACGGAACGAATGACTTAACAACAAAGTCTCTGGACACCCCTGCACACATGCATGAAAATTGAGCAGTGTCACAGTCCTGGGCTAGGGGTGCAACTTGCCTCTCCTATATCTCCGCCGACAGGAATAATTTCGTAAAGTCCTTACAGGATTCGTTCGGGAATCCCCAGCTCAAACGAATTCTGGAAGAGGGGTGCAAATCTTTGTTACGATGTAATTAACCCCTCATACTCCGAAACTGCGGACGCTGGATCTTGGATGTTTCTTGGTTGAATCAGATATATCTCAGGTGAATCTGACTAGGATGAGGCTGCAGGCATTCTTTTGGGTTAAGAGCCATATTCAACATACATTGCCAATCCTTCCGTGGGAACAACTTTCCCCACCTATCCCCGACTTGCCAGGAGTTCATAGAACGGGCAGAAGTTGCTTCCCGGTCTGCTAAGAGCATGCGTTAACCTCACACCTGAGCTACTTAGCATACCAGCCCAACCTCTTACTTGGCGACAGTAAGTCTGGGGTTTGGCTACCAAGTATGAAGTGCCCATACTTCACACCGGTATCTGGTACTTACAAATATCCTGGCCACCCTAACATCTCGGGTCTCTGAGGCTTTTCAACTCCGGACTTCTCTAGACACTGGGGCTCCAACTTAGCAGGGTGCCCTTTGAAGTACGGAGATGAAAAATCCCTCAGCTCATTCATCCATAACATATGGGCATGTTAATGGATTCATTGCGGGACCGGCAGGAAAGGGGTTCCTGCCTTTGCATTTAAAACATCATTGCCATACAGTTAATTCATTTATTTATTTTTGATTAAGAGACTTGGACATTTTTGTCATTCTAGAAAATGGATGCGAGCAGTAGTGACCAGAGGCGTTTAGCTAATGCTAATGAAATTTTTTCTATCACAGATGAGGATATTTTGCCTGAGGTGTTAGTTTCCACCAGTAAAGATAAAGATAGTGTTCATACCCTTAGATTGTTAACTCAAAAGAAATTAAGGGCCTGGTGGAATAAGACCGCCTTGGAAAGATATATTTTGAATAAACTTCTACCTAGGGGTCTGAGATTACAGACATTTCCAGCATTCCAGTTTAATGATGTCAAACTGAAGGAACAATGGGAGGAAACTCTTAGTGTGTGTTCTTTCCAACTAATGCACATTTTGATTGCACATGATGAGAGTGTTTTAAAAGACATTGCAGTACAGACTGAGCAGATACTTAAAGACATGGAGGTTGATACACAGAACTTATTACTAAAATCGAGCTGGAACTGGCGAAATTTGAAGAAGAAATTACTGCAATTAAAAAAACTAAATTTTTACGTGACACTGCAGATTATAAAGCAAATAATGTTTTTCGTTGGCAGAAGGGCAAAAAATTTGCTAGGAAAAATGTATCAAGAACTGATGTGGCTAATGTATCCCCAGGATTTACATCATCAGAAGCAGAATCCTCTGATGTGGATACCCAACAACTTGCAGTTATCGCAGAGAGAGCACCTTTTTTAGGCAGATGTGGCCCCATCAATACCCAAAGAGGAGGACGAGGTGGGGAGGCAAGAAGACTACGCGATCGGCAACGGTATGGCTACAGAGGCAAGAACAAATGATGGATGAGACAACATCAGAAGAATTAACGATGTTGAATCTTTCAGACATCATCCTTTCTGAAAATCAAACCAATGTTCTTAAAAAGGGTTTGTCATTTGCCCCAACATTTACCTTGGACAAATTCGAATGGGTCAAGGACCTTCATTTGTTCTGCCGTAAGCTTTTGCTTAAAAAATTCTTTTCTAAATCTATAGAAAATATTACCCAATCAGGAGACTCTGATGGCTGGAATGATATGGAACGACAACTTATCTGTGATATGGCCACCGAGTTCTCACTGGATGAAGAGCCTGTTCAGAGTGAGTCTATGCTCCTCTTGCAATTCCGTCCAAAATCATAATTTTGCCCACCTTTTCAGACCTGTCCGCAAATAGAGGTTTTTGCATCTCTTGTGACTAATGACATTCTTAAACTATCCGAATATCCAGGGGTAAGAAATCTATCCTATCAGGAATGGCTTGCCGTTAAAGAACTAGGCAATATGACAACAGTCGAATTTATGCCAGCGGATAAGGGAGGCAACGTCGTGGTATGGCCAAAATTACAATATGAGCGTGAGGCCTTCAAACAACGAAGAGACCGTACATGCTATATGGAATTGACTGCTGACCCCACTGACAAGTTCAAAAAGGAACTTGATACCATTCTCATTGAAGCATGTGCTTTGGGTACAATAACAACTAAAAACAGGGACAGCTTGATTTCGAAACATCGAACGACTGCCACTTTCTATCTACTACTGAAGATACATAAAAGCTTAACTAATCCACCAGGGAGGCCGATTGTGCCCGGGATCGGTAGCCTATGCGAGCCCATCAGCAAATTCCTGGACCCCTTCCTACGTCCAGCGGTTGAAGCATTAACTTCATATCTCCGTGACACCATGGATGTCCTTTCTAGACTCGATGGTGTCACGGTTGATGCGAACACTATTATTGCTACATGTGACGTGGAAGCTCTGTACACGTCTACAAGTCACCAAGACGGTTTATTTGCTCCAGGATTCTTTTTAAAATGTCACAGCTTAGTTCCAATTTGATTGAGTTACTTTTGCAACTCCTGTCTTTTATTTTACACCACAATTTTTTTGTTTTCAAGAATAGATTTTATCTACAGAAAAGAGGGACTGTGATGGGGGCCACATGTGCCCCCTCGAATGCTAATTGGTTTTTGGGCTGGTGGGAGAGGGAGGTTGTGTTTAGTGAGGCTAATGTCCATTTTACTTCGCATGTTTTGTTGTGGTTGAGATATATCGACGACATTCTTATCCTCTGGCAGGGTTCTGTCGCTGAGTTTAGGAGCTTCGTCGATGTACTCAACCACAACGAACATAATATCAGACTTACCTGCAAATTTAGTCCCACATCAATAGATTTCCTAGATCTTAAAATTTCTATTGAATCTAGTGGTAATGTGGGGACGGATATTTTTATGAAATCAACATCTACTAATTCCATTTTACACGCTTCCAGCTTCCACCAGCAGCATCAGATTCAGGGCATTCCTCGTAGCGAATTTATAAGATTAAAACGCAATTGCTCTACAGAGGAGTGCTTTGAGATTAGGGCAGCAGAGATGAAGGAGAGATTTATATCTAGGGGGTATAGTAGAAAAAGCATCCATCAGGGGTATCAATACAGTGCTAAGAATGAACGTTCATCATTGTTACAACCCAAAAAGAAAAATCCTGATTCCAAAATAAGATTTATTGGAATTTATAATGACAGATGGCGAGAACTTAAATCAATTCTCCAAAAACATTGGTCCATCCTTTGTACCGATGGAGAACTTAAGGATACATTGGGTGATAGGGTCAATTTCACAAGTAGACGTTCACCAAACTTACAGGATCGTTTGGTACACAGTCATTATACCCCCATACCAGTGAGACATTTCTTACTATCAGAAGAAAAGGTTTTTCCAAAAAGCAGTAATTGCTCGGCCTGTAAATTTATGACACAGACCGACACCTTTACTAACAGGGATCACACCAAAACATATAATATTGGCTGCACTTTAAACTGTAAGTCCAAAGGTGTCATCTACTGTCTGACTTGTCCCTGTAAATTAAAGTATATAGGTATGACGACCCGTGAACTTAGGTTCAGAATTCTAGAGCATTCAAGAAATATTAGATCAGCTCAACGGGATTTGGATGCCTTTAAAAAAATCACTTCTGTAGCACGGCATTTTTTTGAAGTGTCATGTCTCCTTGGGTATTAGAGGAGGGGATTTGGAAAAAGCCCTTCTCAAGAAAGAATGCAGATGGATTGTTCTTTTAAATACAACGCAGCCCAAGGGAATGAATGATTCCCTTGGTTTTGCTATGTTCTTATAGCTCTTTTTCACTGTTTCATCTGTGTCACTTGTGTTGATAATATTGCTTAGAGAGGGTATAGGACTTTTAAAAACGTATCATTAATATAACTATGGTGGTTTTTCTCCCCCTACTTCTCTTTCTCTCTCTGCACTTTGTTTATTCATTTTCTTACCCCTTTTCTGTTTTACTATTTATTTTTTTAATCATTTGTTATTATTTTGGTGGTTTAGATCTATATGCTCAAATTGAGATATTTTCTATACTTGCATCATTTACTATCATTTACATAGTATCATTTACTATACTATGTTAGGCATAATACCTCATTTATGTCTAACATTTATGTGTTTTACTTGATTCTCAGTATGCAGAAAGAACTAATGAACGCTGTCTTTGTATGTTCTTAATATCCTGATGACGTCACCAAGACTCTTATACCAGGACGCGTCAGTCTGCAGCATATGCGCATGTGCATTAGGGTTACCTGCCAACCAGCTGGGACTCCCTTCTCTTGGGATGCATCGGCAATCATTGCTTCACCTCGGGCACCTGTGTATAGGATGCCGCCTTCCTCTAATGTCTCCGCTATTGGTTGCGGATATGAGGAGGTAGCGCCGACATATACCGGTAATGGTATAAAGCCAAGCACACCTCCACTACTCTTTTACCACTCCGGGATGAAGCCCTCCACGGGCGAAACGTGTAGAGTGTTCACCATCGGCAGCAGCTATTGATTTTTCCAGCGTGACTTGAACATCATGGTGCTATTCCTGTGGACTGCATGAACTTTCTCTACATATGCTGGAGTTCTACTCCTATGGACTGACTCGTATACATTCATTGTCAGCTGAGTATCATTTCCTCTGCTGCTTAGAGTCTCCCCTCATCGAGGGATTCATACATATGTATGGGTGATTCAATACATGGCACTGGCTTTCATTTGCATTATATTTAGCCAAGTGCCCTGTTTTTTGTCAAGTTCACAGGCATTTTTTGCATTCATGCTTTTTGGGATATGTTTTTCTTATTTTTTGTTATTGCTGTACATGGTTTGATTATTTTTACCTTCTAATTTTCCCCTGAGTCTCCCCCATGGTTTAAGATATATGTTTCTCTTATATGTACTTTTGTGTATATATAAGTTTATTCATCTTATATTTTCTTTTTCCTTAGGTTCAGCTAATATGTTTTATAGCTAGGACCTTCAGGGGGAATTTGTATTATTAAGCTTATTTGTATCACCTCATATAGCTGTTAGGTTTATTATATTATGTCTTGATACATTTTTTGCTTTCTAGTTCAATTTTCAGTGATACTTTTCTTTTTATTTTTCCAACTATATTTTTTCAAGTCACAGTTCCTATATATTTGTTATGCTGCCTTTAGTGTGTTTATGTTTTTAATGTTAGTGAGTTCTATTGCTCGTTATTAAAATCATGTCCTTTTTCTACCTTGACTTTGAGTCCTAATCTCTTTTCCATATTTGATTAGTTATTTTTGTGGCATATTTAGAGTGCTATTATTGGGGATTGTCTCAGTCTTTTTGTGTGTTTCATATTATCTCTATCCCCCAGCACCACCAGTTTCCCTTAGTTATTTTATTATAGATTATCTTGTTTATTTTGTTTCAAGATATTCTGTCTAATTTTTGGGTCTGGTTTAGCCACTTTTGCATATATAGTGTGAGCAACATCCTTTTGTGTGTGTCTGTTATATATATACTATATATATATATATATATATATTATATATATATATATATATATATATATATATATATATATATATATATATGTATGTTCTGTAGGTGCAACAAATATAAAACTTATATGTATGGTCATGGTTTCTTTTTACCTAGCTGCACTCCCAAAATTAGAGTTCTAGCTCTTTCCTAGCGCAAGTTATACACTTAATTGAAGGGGCTCTGTTATGTGGGTTGCGGTTTGACCTATAATTGGTCTGGGTTACAAGCCGGCATACAATGTATCTGTGCTGGCTTTGATCGGTAACCGCTGATGCGCGCCACCAATTCACCTTAAGTGGATAACGAGACAGCAGGTTACCATGTATCAAGAAGGCACTTCAGCTAAACCGCAGACCTCTTATTCAATTGACTTTGCTGTTTTAACGTCTGTGGTCTGGAAACTGATACCTATCTTTAATGCAGCTACTTACTCGCAGGCACAATTCCTCAATTTAGCGCTTGGCACAGCGACAGAAGCTCCCCCTGGTGTCGCAAATACAGTTAGCACATTTCTCATTCATTCATGTAACTGCAGCTAGCTTCTGAGCTGCAAAACAGGGACAATAGTGGTAGGGAAAACATGGTATTATGGTGTCCATACATTTTAATCCTTCTGTCCCAACACGGTTTAGGGTTAACCAGCCGAGCATAATACCTTTATTATTGGCCTGGTTAACCCGTTCACCACCACACCGACAACCCCCGGACACCTGCGGGGACCACCCAAGGACCCCCAAACACCCATGGGGCCCTGGACACCAGGGCGGACCACCCGAGGTCCCCTGGACATCATGGGAAACACCAAAGGACTCCTGGACACCCATGGGGCCCCGTACACCCACGGGGACCAACCAGAGGCCCCCGTACACCTGTGGGGACCACCCATGGGCCCCCAGACACCCATGGGGACAACCCGAGGACCCTCGGACACCTGTGCACCCCCTGGACACCCACAACGATCACCTGGAGACCCCTGCCAGCCTCAGGATTGATACCAGTGCTGGAAAAAATCATGCTTTTATGCGTCTCTCCCTCTTTTTTGCCCCAGCCTTTTGCCAGTGCAAAAATATTGCGAGCTTTTATACACCGATAAGCTTTTTACAGTTTGTGAATAGCTGTTACTGGCAAAAACTGTTGCATTTGCAATTTTTTGGCCGATCGGACGACTTTTTTTTGTCTCTGGCTGTTTATGGGCGATAAAAAGTAATTATCACTGCTTTGTGAATAGCAGATCAGGCAGTATCACGCTATAAGGGCCTTTATCACCCACTAAACCACTTATCACAGCTTTGTTAATCGGCCCCTTTGAGACTGATCAGCAGACCATAGGAACCGGCCAATCCGGGCAGATCAAAAATCTTGCCCATCTCTACAGTACAGTATGTGATAATAATAAAATGGAAAAGTAAAGACAATCTTTCGAAAAGGACATTAAACAGTAGGAATACAACATGAACATTCTAGTGTCCTAACTCCAAATATCTTGGCACAATCATGTCCCAAGCGGTAGCAAATGAGGACGTCTTTGATTTATGCTTTGGGTAGATAACTATATGAAAAAGAGAAACTGGATTTAAAAAAAAAATATATATATATATATATATATATATTGTGATTCCGTCACTGCCCTCTAAGGGCTAGAATGGGGCAGTTGTGGGACTTTACAGCTCTCATAGAGTTAATCATTCTGGAATGGTCTGTTCAGCTGTGAGTTAATGAGCTAATTAGGCTAGCCTGTATAGTCAGGAAGTGGTACAGAGATTCCCCCCCATGCTGCCTAAGACAAACTGTTGAGAGTTATACAGAGAGGGTGAGAGACGCTGCTGCTATACTGATCTGAATACTATACTGATACACAGACAGCCCTGTGAGAGACTGAAAGGGGACATGCTGCAGGTACACTGGATAAAGTGGGGAAAGAGTTTAGTTCTCCCATGATTAGCTAGGGACTAAGCAGTATTAGTCAGTATTCCTGGAAGGAGTTAGGTCTTTTATTTCTGTTTTGTGTTATGAGTTAACCCTGTACCTGCTTTGTACCCTGTAAATAAACCCCTGCTTAGAAAGTACAGTGTTTCATGCCTTTGATCTGGACAAAAGATCCAACGCTGGGACTGAACGTCACAATTGGTGGAGTTTAACGCGGGCAGTCCACAAGGCAGTGAAAGGGGAAAATGGAGGAATTTCTGACCTCGCTTCAGTACAAACAAACAGGAAATTCTGCAATTCTAATGCGGGGTTTGCAGAAACTGGCAAAGACCCAAGAGGAGATGTCAAAATCCTATAATGAGAGTTTACTACAGATGACAAAGTCACAAACTGAAAGTACGGCGGCGTTAGTACAGTAGATGGCGCTGTCCCTACATCAGATGCCAAAAGAAGAGCAAAACGAGACGCAACTTCGCCTACACCAGGAGCTCCGAGTGTTGGGAGAGAAAATTACCGCCCAGCCTAGAGTGGCCCCACAGGTCGCTCACCAGGTAAAAACGCACCTCATTCAGAAAATGACGATGACGTCAATCTTAGAGCGCTCTGCAGAACGCGAAGGGTGGCCAGCTGAGGAGTGGGCGGGAATAATTGCTCCCTTCCTGGTGGGTACTCCCAACAAGCCTATTATGACTTAGAGCCCGAGCAAGCTAAAAACTATGACACCCTGAAGGCGGAGATTATGGCACGGCTAGGGGTCACCCTCACGGTTCAGGCCCAACGGTTCCATTCCTGGCGTTATGATATAGAGAAGACACCCCGCTCCCAACTCTATAACCGTATACACTATGCAAGGAAGTGGCTCCAGCCTGAGGTATGTTCCATCGCTGCAGTTGTTGAAAGAGTCGTTATAGACCGGTTCCTGAGGGGTCTCCCCCGCACCATCCAGAAGTGGGTGAGCCACAGTGACCCCAAAAACGCCGAACAGTTGGTCGCTTTAGTCGAATGTTACTTGACTGCCGAAGAGATGTCCAAGAGTTCAAGTCCAGATGAGTGCTCCGGTTCTCGCTTCCTGCGCTCCAGGAGGTCCGATAAGACTGTTCAACCGAATAGGAATCCCCAAGGACTCATTGACTTGCGTAAAGGAGTAGGAAGTCCCACAGCACCTAGGAGGAACTCTTGTCTCGTTGTTCCCAGTAGACTGGAGAAAAAACACTGACTCAGTTTTGGAAGGTATATAGAGTGCTACAGATGCCATGAACTTGGACATGTGGCCACAGTTTGCCCTCGGAACACGGAACCAATGTAATGTAACTTTTCTGTGGGGTATGGTTCGCGCTGGGTTTCTACGGTTCAGCACAGTTCTTGCAGTTCAGAAGAGGACGATGAAAACTCCTATGTGGCCCCACGGAAAGGACAACTTCCGTGTGCAACAGAAGCTGCAGGGAATGTTTACCCCGTGGCATCAGAAAAGACCAGAGGTGGACTACAACACAGAGCGCTTGGCGCAATCGTCACAGGACTGACTACTAGCCTTGGTATGACAAAGGCTACCGATACCGCCATAAGCAGAAATCCAAGTGAGTCCGACCAAAAGTGTGTTGACTGGAAACGGTTCTACGAGGCGTCCCAACAAGACGTTCAACGCCTCATCGGCAAGCAAGAAGTTTCTCAGCGAGAGGTCTGCACGTTAAAAACAGAGCTGGGTAAAGTAAAGCAGCAAGTGCTACAGGAGCGACTGAGTACCCAGTGGGTCCCCACCGAGCAGCATGATGAGCTGAAGGCCACCCTGAGCCTTACCCGAGCATCACTGGAAGCAGAATACGAAAAAACTAAAAATGTCCAAACCTTGGAATCTGAAAAACTGAAGTTGGATAAAAGGCTTCTAAAGCTAAAGCGGATAACTGAACACACGTCCAAGCAACTCACAGCTATAAAGGAGGACAACCTCAAGCTGGAGAAAGAGCTGGAGAAGCAGAGAGCCTGCTCCATTACCAAAAATCAGTACCCCCAGGAGAAAGAGGCATGGAAAACAGAAGCAGCAGCAATCCTAGCGACAAAAACTACAGAGATCCAAAATCAGAAGGATGCGCTGACACAAACCCAGAGCAAACACCGGGAAGAGATGAAGGCTCTGAGAGGAATTGAATTGGCAGCTGCCTTGAGCCAGAAAAGAAGTATAGAAGGACAGTTTCAAGACCTGAGGAAGGACCTGGAGTTTGAGCGTGCTGGCCGCAAGAAGGCAGAGAAACAACAGCGTGACCTAGGTGAAGAGCTCGAAGCTCTGAAGACTGAGTGGGACACTACGCTGGACTCTATTACTGCTCAGCAGGAGGTCTAATGAAGAAAACCTTAAAGAAGAGGTGGATGTCAGACATGTCTGACAAAGAGGTTTGTTCACGGGATAGTGCACGGGCCGCTCACAGGACAGTGTTTCGCTGGGGGGAGGGATATGTGATGCCGTCACTGCCCTCTAAGGGCTGGAATGGGGCAGTTGTGGGACTTTACAGCTCTCATAGAGTTAATCATTCTGGAAAGGTCTGTTCAGCTGGGAGTTAATGAGCTAATTAGCCTAGCCTGTATAGTCAAGATGTGATACAGAGATCCCCCTCCCCCCCCCATGCTGCCTGAGACACACGGTTGAGAGTAAGGGCTGGGACCAGCTGTGCCCGGCAGCGCGGGTGGCCGCTTGAGCGTTCCTCACCAGCAGGGGAATCCTTCTGAACCGGTCCCAGTCCCCCCTCGCTGCACGGCACACTACGCGCTGTGATGCGTCAGCCACCAGGGGATGCAAGAAAATTGTGATCCCGAGCGGTGACACGTCACGTGGTGCGCTGATGAGCCTACCAGCGGCGAGGGCGGGAGCTGTCAGACAGCTTCCTACACAAGGTAGGGGATGGTGTGTGTGTGTGTCATTTGTGGGGGGAGGGAGCGTGAGCTGCTTACCTTCCAGCAGCCCGCAGCAACTCCCTCCTGCAGCCCGGGAGCCCGTGGAGGGAGGGGGGAGTAGCGGGTCCCTTCGCTCAAACCACGCCCTCCCCCTCCCACTCCCGCCCCCCTCCCGCTCCCTACAGACCGCATATCGCGGTCTGTGCCTGTCAGCGCCGCCTGTCTACAGTGCGGGCGCGCTGACTGAGGGAGCAGGGCCTTAGCCTTATACAGAGATGGTGAGAGACGCTGCTGCTATACTGATCTGAAGGCACACACAGACAGCCCTGTGAGAGACTGAAAGGGGACCTGCTGCAGGAACACTGGGTAAAGTGGGGAAAGAGTTTAGTTCTCCCACGATTAGTTAGGGACTAACCAGTATTGGTCAGTACTCCTGGAAGAAGTTAGGTCTTTTGTTTCTGTTATGTGTTATGAGTTAACCCTGTACCTGCTTTGTACCCTATAAATAAACCCCTGCTTAGAAAGTACAGTGTTTCCTGCCTTTGATCTGGACAAAAGATCCGACGCTGGGACTGAGACGTCACATTATATAACAGATTACTGCCTCAGTTCAAAGCCCCTTTGTCTAGACTGCAGTCGGTGTTGAGTAACATTACTCACGATCGTGCATCATCATTTTTGTTCCAGCTGATCTGCGTAGATAGATACTGCTGCTCCAGAAGCAGCTTCATGATCCCCAATGGCGCCCACTCGATCCAAAATAGCAAATGAAGAGGTGAAATAGATCAAGGAGCTGCCACTCCGAAGAAAAAACGGGTAAACTCACCAGCAAAATGAAGTAAAAGCAATTTATTGAACTACATAAAAAACATGTGCAAAACAAAATTAGTTCCTCGTCCCACGTGTTGCAAGCCCCCTGTGACACTTTTTCAAGGAGTTTAAAGTTGTAGTATTACCTTTGCGAAAGTGCAGAAAATGTTTCACAATACGTGTTAGTTTTTTGCCTTTACTCATAACTGTAACGGCATTTCTAATGCTGTCTGTAGAGGGAGAGAGGGTTTGGCCCGGTACTAAAGGGGTTGCACCCCATATGGCTACCCCCTGACCTCACCAGGGAGACAAGGGGTTAACTGGACTGCGGTCCAGGAATGTGGTTTGCACCTTGTTATATCATGAAAATGTATGTTCCCCTGTTCCCATGTTTTATTATTATGTCAGTGTCTGCACCACACACACACTGGGATCCCTCCGGGAGGGCAAGGGTTAATAGTTGTATAGTGATTATAGCCCTTTGTTTAATTTTCCCGCCTTTTCAGGAACCATTTTGCAGGGTCCCATAGGCCGCCATTGAAGCTTCATTTTTCTCAATGGCAGATCTAGCTGTTTTAGACCTGTTTCCTTTGAAGACCAGCAGGTGGCGTCCGAGAGGAGGAGCGGCGGTTTCCCATTGTAAGTCAATGGGCTCATTGACTTCAATGAAGATTCCTCGACGGCGCTTTCCAGGAACGAGTTGGCAGCCGTCCAAACCGCAAAACCGCAAAGCGGACACAATGTCTGAAAAAGAGCTTTGATCACTGATTAGTCAAGTTCAACGTCAAGTGGCGTGGGAATCTTAGGTTCTAGGGCACCCAGAAATAAAATTATTTTTGCCCCTAGTTCCTAGGCCTCCCCTCATGCGACCACCATCAGGTCCCAGAATCCAGGACCCCCAGAACGGGTTGTGCTGGTAGAGCGGGTCGCGCCATAGGTACCAATGGCGGCGGCAGAAGCAGCACAAGAAAACGACTAAGTCAGAAACGCTACAAATCATAAGCCCATATCTCCGGTTCTGGAGGTTCAGAGGGCCAGGGTTTGGGGTACCTGTAGTCACGGCTCCGGCATGGCTGCAGAACCATCCTTGACCCTCTCTGACCAACCCGACGGAGTATGGACCATCTTAAAGGTTCGGGAGTTTTTCCCATAGACTTCAATGGCGGCCGGTTCCCATTGACCGGCTATGGCGGAGAAACCCCATAGGCTTCAACGGCGGCGATGCCCCGTTGAAAGTCTATGGCGGCGGATTCCCATAGCCGCCAATGGCGGCGGTTTACCATTGAAAGTCTATGGCGGCGGAGCCCGTTGTTTTCATTGGGGATTTAGTGAAAAACCGTGATTTCATTTACAGCGGAGAATTTTGTATTAAAATAGGAAACGGTTTAAGTAGTATTTGTGTATCTCCGGTTCTGAAGGTCGCAGTGGGTTGAAACTTGGACCATATGGTGTCCCAGTTCCAGCATTGGGAACTGGGCAGTTTGGACCCGCTGGATCCAACAGAACCGGATATTTTAATATGTTTATGTTTCACCTTTAATATTGTATTCCAAGGCAGGGATAAAAACCCGCGAAGATTCCTTTACACAAAGGGAAGCAGATGGTCAGAGGGGCGACCCAATGTCTAGAGACTAAGTACTGTTCAAAAGGTTTTGCCACCCTCACTGTTTACCTGAGGGCGGAGAAACGTCAAACTGGAGTTGTTTGTGAGTGTCACATCTTACACTTACAAACAAAGAAGATCCTGCCAGATATTCCATTTGGCAGACTGGCCGGCGTCCCTGATGTAAATGTGGGGCTACAGAAATGAGACCCTCAGGGTCCCAGTGCGCATGGGCTAACTAGCTGGGGGGCATGGGTTAAACTGTGTTCCCACGTTAAAGATTGGATACAGTTTATTGTTATCCAATAGCCTGTACTCAATGTTAGGAATAGGGTTACAAAGATATATAAACTGTGGTCAACCCTATGTCCATTGTCTTCAAATACCATCTTGATTGTTACCTGATTGCTGGAGAATTGCTATCTGATACTTCTCATCCCCCAACCCCAAGTAAGTGTTACCTTCTTGCCTGTTAACTGTACTATATTGCTGTGTTCAACTATTTAAGGAATAAATATACTTTATTATATCTAAGCCTCGTTCAGTTCAACCCAGTTATTTGGTGTATTATTATAGCCTGTCACAAAGTTACCGTCACAGGCTATTAATAAAACTGGTGGCAGCGGCGGGACTGAACTGAACCTATATTACAGTGTTCTGAGGGACCCTGTCATATAGTGGGAACTCGAGAGTAATTGCGAGTTCCTGGGACTAAAGATACTGAACACACAGTAGTGCAACAGTTAACACAAGTTGTAACACCACCTCACTGCTGCGACCGTGAACCATGAGCGAGGCTGAAGGCTCATCCAACCTGAGGACTCGAACTCAGCTGAAGGACAAGTGCCGTGAATATGGACTGCCTTATGAGAACCAGGAGGTTGCAGACATGATAGCGGCAATCAGTGACTATGAAGCCCGGCTTGCAGAGCCACAGGATACGGCTCAGCTTGCCCTTGTACAGCCGCACGGAGATCAGGGAAGGAACCCAGTGCTGGGGTGGCAGAATCCCAGGGAGGGAACAAGTGCACCTCCCGGGACCAGTGAAACAGGAGGGGCACTGGTTGCTGCGGCTACCAGTCCGTGCACCCCTGACATGTTGGCACTGATTACTGCGTGGGGTGACAGTGGGACACCGGAGGAGCGGCTGCAGTTTATCACTATGGCAGTGAACAGACCTGCTTATTGCCCCCCTGTCCAACCCAGCAAAGATTAACTCAAACTGGACCAGCAAAGTCTCACCAAGTTCATGGAAGGCACTGACCAGATCGACAGTTTCTTAAAGAACTTTGAAACGCAGTGCCGGCATTCCTCTCTCTCTTTATCCAATCCCTTGATGCTTGTTTTATTTACCATTTCAGCATCCTCAATTGCCTATTCTCTACTCTGGCTGTCCCATATCTGCATTCCTTGACGGGCCTTCCATCAGATGACTGCTCCTGATTTTACTGGCAATTTCCAACTTCACCAGCACAGAACTCTTAAGAAGATAAACAGAAGCGGCTCACAACCTTACATCAGAATAATCAACAATCGCAATATATAAATCTCCATCAAGGCTGCCCTACATTTGCACTCTGTAATGGACTTTAAATCGGATCATCACCATGGATGCTACTGGCAATCTTTAACCTCACAAGTGTATAATACTGTGTTACATCAACTATAGTGGACTTGCAGCTCCACATTACAACATCTAAAGGACACAACAGTCCGCGATCCCATAACATATGTATACTTGTATACATCTTTATTAGGGTTTTGGGATAATCCCTTCCGTATCCCTGTGACCTGGTTGCATAAATCATAGAGGATATATCTTTTCTATGATTAATTTGCAGCGGCATTTCACAAGTTGCTGACGACAATGTCATCTTATAATTTGGGGAAGTTACATTTATATTTGTATGTGGCCTCTTGTTCTAAGGTGTGTTTGCTTTTGCAAAGCTGCATTTCCACAACACTGTGGTACCGGTGTATTATTCAACTATTACATTTTGATGACGTCATGTATTCTACGGCCCGGCTGGCAGCAGTGAGCGTCGCGTTTTCATGTTAAAATCAGATGCATCACTTTGCAACGTATCATCTGACCCCGTTTAAGCAACCAGCATCACCTTAAGCTGGGAATTTACTAACCAATCACAAGCTCTGGTGACGTCACATCCATCGTGGATTGGTTGAATGCTTGGAGGGCCGTCTACACTTAGAGGAGAGACTCTGTTAATACTCGAGGTGTCATTATGTAATCAGCTGACTTGGTTGAACCTATCAGGACTACGCTATGTTGGGCTGTAACAGCTGTCTGCATTTAGCATGATTTAAACCTCTAACCAATGAGGTAAGGATTTTATGGTATATATTCATTACATTTGCTCTAGCTAGCCACCACTCCCAGTAGACCACCCCGTCGAAACGCGTAGGAGTGGGAGCATGGTGGGGGGACACCCCTCTCTTCCAGTGTTTTGGACCTCATGCACCATTACTACTAATCTCCATTTGGTGATGTATATGGGATAACTCCTTATTCATGTTTTGGACATGCATCTGCCTTTTCATGGACTGTTCATGTATTGACTTTGTGCCGCTTTTCATATGAACTTTTAATCCGAACTGGTTTCTTTAATTCAACAACCTAAGCGTGCCACAATATATCAACATATTTACTTGCATTGAATGTCCAATTTTTTCACTAAGTGTGTAGTGGGCCCACTCACCTGTGTGCTATGTTTAGTATATTTGCATCTTTGATACAGCTTGAGATATCATTATTTATATTAGCTGTCTGATGTACTTACTTTAATTACTTTGTTCATCACTTATCTCTTCAATTGCGTTGATGTTATCCCAGGTGTACTAGCAATTTATTTGCATTTGTGCTGTTGTCCACTGTGATAGTATGAAGGAACCCCCACCTCTTTTTAACATTCTCCCTTGTTTTTACATTTAATACATTTTGTTATATTTTTGGCTATACCCGTGTGCTTCCTTTTGGGATTCTTTTTGTTGCTATATATATATATATATATATATACAGCTAAACCCCGTTATAACGCGGGTCTCGGGGTCCACCCCGAGACCACCGCGTTACTAACGGGGTCGCGGAAAAAAAAATGGCCGCCGCGCTTTAGCGCATATTCATCCCGCGGGACAGGAGATGGGAGCGGGCATGTCCCTCCGCTCCCCGCTTCCCCCTGTCACCGCGGGACAGCCCGCGGGGCAGGAGATGGGAGCGGGGATGTCCCTCCTGTCCCCGCTTCCCCCTGTCACCGCGGGACAGGCCGCGGGGCAGGAGATGGGAGTGGGGATGTCCCTCCTGTCCCCGCTTCCCCCTGTCACCGCGGGACAGGCCGCGGGGCAGGAGATGGGAGCGGGGATGTCCCTCCTGTCCCCGCTTCCCCCTGTCACCGCGGGACAGGCCGCGGGGCAGGAGATGGGAGCGGGGATGTCCCTCAGGTCGCCGCTTACCTCAGATCCCGCTGCCTGCATGGAGGTGGTAGCGGGGGGTTTCTTCTCCCCACCGCTGTCCCCGGTGCTCCCGCTGCCTGCGCGGGAGGAGGGGGGGGAGCGGGTGGTGGTGCTGGTCGCGGCCTTTCCTCTGCTCCGACCCCACCCCCCGTCTGTGTAGAGTGAGAGAGTGTGTGTGTGTATGTATATATGGGAGAGAAAGTGTGTGTGTGTATATGGGTGTGTGTATGTGGGTGTGAGTGTGTGTAAGTGTCTGTGAGTGTGTGTAAGTGTCTGAGTGTGTGTGTAAGTGTGTGTAAGTGTGTGTGAGTGTCTGTGAGTGTCTGTAAGTGTGTGTGAGTGTGTGTGAGTGTCTGTAAGTGTGTGTGAGTGTGTGTGAGTGTCTGTAAGTGTGTGTGAGTGTGTGTGAGTGTCTGTAAGTGTCTGTAAGTGTGTGTGAGTGTGTGTGAGTGTCTGTGAGTGTCTGTGAGTGTCTGTGAGTGTCTAAGTGTGTGTAAGTGTGTGTGAGTGTGTGTGAGTGTGTGTGAGTGTCTGTAAGTGTGTGTGAGTGTGTGTGAGTATCTGTAAGTGTGTGTGAGTGTGTGTGTGTGTCTGTAAGTGTGTGTGAGTGTGTGTGAGTGTCTGTGAGTGTCTGTGAGTGTGTTTAAGTGTGCGTGGGTGTGTGTGAGTGTGTGTGAGTGTGCGTGAGTGTGCATAAGTGTGTGTGAGTGTGTGTGAGTGTCTGTAAGTGTGTGTGAGTGTGTGTGTGAGTGTCTGTAAGTGTGTGTGAGTGTGTGTGAGTGTCTGTAAGTGTGTGTGAGTGTGTGTGAGTGTCTGTGAGTGTCTAAGTGTGTGTAAGTGTGTGTGAGTGTGTGTGAGTGTGTGTGAGTGTCTGTAAGTGTCTGTAAGTGTGTGTGAGTGTGCGTAAGTGTGCGTGGGTGTGTGTGAGTGTGTGTGAGTGTGCATAAGTGTCTGTAAGTGTGTGTGAGTGTGTGTGAGTGTCTGTGAGTGTCTGTGAGTGTCTAAGTGTGTCTAAGTGTGTGTGAGTGTGTGTGAGTGTGTGTGAGTGTCTGTAAGTGTCTGTAAGTGTGTGTGAGTGTGCGTAAGTGTGCGTAAGTGTGCGTGGGTGTGCGTGAGTGTGTGTGAGTGTCTGTGAGTGTCTGTGAGTGTCTAAGTGTGTGTAAGTGTGTGTGACTGTGTGTAAGTGTCTGAGTGTGTGTGTAAGTAAGTGTAAGAGCCGGAGCGGGAGGTGGGAGGTTTGACAGGGAGGGGGGACGTGGCTTGAGCAGAGGGACCCGCTACTCTCCCCCCCCTCCCTCCACGGACTGCAGGAGGGAGCTGCTACTCTCCCCCCCCCCTCCCTACACGGGCTGCAGGAGGGAGCTGCTACTCTCCCCCCCCTCCCCGGACTGCAGGAGGGAGCTGCTACTCTCCCCCCCCTCCCCGGACTGCAGGAGGGAGCTGCTACTCTCCCCCCACTCCCTCCACTGGCTGCAGGAGGGACCCGCTACTCTCCCCCCCCCTCCCTCCACGGACTCGGGCTGGAGCACTCATACATACACACATACACACACACACACACACACACACACACACACACAGGCACTCACGCACTCATACACACACACGCGCGCACACACATGCAGGCACTCACGCACTCACACACACACACACAGACAGGCACTCGCACTCACACACACAGACCGCTAACCCCCCCCCGCCGCAGTACAGGGCCCGCCGTAGCCGCAGCGCAGGGCCCCGCCACCCCCCCAACCCCCACAGCACAATGACTTCCCACCCCCTTAACTTTGTGAAACAAAAGCCACAAGACGTTATACAGGCAAAATACTGTACATCTGTTAAAGTGCAGTTGTCTGTTTATTTCTATATAATAATTGTGTGCAGTGTGTGTGCAGTGTGTCAGTGTGTGCAGTGTGAGCAATGAGCAGTGTGTGTGCAGTGTGCAGTGTGTGTGCAGTGTGTCCAATGAGCAGTGTGTGTGCAGTGTGCAGTGTGTGTGCAGTGTGTCCAATGAGCAGTGTGTGTGCAGTGTGTGTGCAGTGTGTCAGTGTGTGCAGTGTGTCCAATGAGCAGTGTGTGTGCAGTGTGCAGTGTGTGTGCAGTGTGTCAGTGTGTGCAGTGTCAGCAATGAGCAGTGTGTGTGCAGTGTGTGTGCAGTGTGAGCAATGAGCAGTGTGTGTGCAGTGTGCAGTGTGTGTGCAGTGTGTCAGTGTGTGCAGTGTGAGCAATGAGCAGTGTGCAGTGTGTGTGCAGTGTGCAGTGTGCGTGCAGTGTGTGTGCAGTGTGTGTGCAGTGTGTCAGTGTGTGCAGTGTGAGCAATGAGCAGTGTGTGTGCAGTGTGCAGTGTGTGTGCAGTGTGCAGTGTGCAGTGCAGTGTGTGCAGTGTGTCAGTGTGAGCAATGTGCAGTGTGTGTGCAGTGTGTGTGTGCAGTGTGCAGTGTGTGTGCAGTGTGTGTGCAGTGTGTGTGCAGTGTGTCAGTGTGTGCAGTGTGAGCAATGAGCAGTGTGTGTGCAGTGTGCAGTGTGTGTGCAGTGTGGCAGTGTGAGCAATGAGCAGTGTGTGTGCAGTGAGTGTGTGCAGTGTGTGCAGTGTGCAAAAAAAAAATGTAAAAAAAAAATTTTTTTAAAATTTTTTTTTTTTTTTTTTTTTTTTTTTTAAACGGGAGCCACGGGAAAACCGCGTTATAACCGAATCGCGGTATAACGAGGCGCGTTATAACGGGGTTTAGCTGTATATATATATATATATATATATATATATATATATATATATATAAAGAAAGAAAACAGAGAGCGCACGCCCCATAGTGTGATCCTGTACATTTAATGATAGGGAGGGGTTGATGGGGGGATTAAAAACACTTACAAAGTATAAGTGAAAAACAAGCAATTTGTGACAAAATTATTATCACCACCGATGCAGGCCGTCTCGTGACGTATTAGAATCCAACTGGAACCCTTGGACAATGCATCCGACAGTGTCCGTCCTTTCCGCGATCAAATTATGTCCTCCACGCAATGTGTCATCAGAGTAGGCCTCAATGCTGCTCCTGCTCCGGCTGTAAAGCATGCAGACAACGTGATGATGTAATGTCGTAATTTACGTCCCTGACGCGTTTCGTCACAATAATGCAACTTTATCAAAGGGATTTTGTTCATGAACAGTGGTGGCTAGATATATATACTGGAGTGTCTACAATCCGATTGGTACATCAATTTATGATATTTACGCCCCTAAAAACGAGCCTAGATGTAATTAGATATAAACAATGTCTTAGTTTTATATAATTATGGATTGCAGAACTCCCCAGTAATACACTAATATCATAATATAAACTCAAGAAGAAATAAATCAATAACAAATAATTAATTAAAAATAATACAATATTAAACATATACCACTAATTATAATTAGAAGAAATAGTTAATATACAATACATTCAAAAGTCCTATAACATTATAAAATTTTACATAAAAATATATTAAACATCAACAATTCTCATAAATGTACATTCAATTGTAAAATATGAAATATATCAATCCAAAAGATTTAGACAGTCTCTGTGTGTTCAGACATCTAAAGCTGCACACAGACATGCATGATAGCTAATAATGCATCAATAAATGATATATACAAAAATAAAATGAACCTGTCCGAGCACACAGAATAGGTGTGAAGGGCATAATTCACACAGGATAAATGAATAAAATTAAATGAATAAATAAAATATGTAAATAAAATAGGAAAGGAAGAAGGGAGGGAAGGGGGAAATAAAGGGGGGGTTGTGAGGGGATAAGGAGGTGAAGGGGGGGAGGGAGAGAAAAGGAAAAATGGAAGAAGGGGAAGGAAAGGGGAGGGGGGAAAGGGGGGAGGGGGGGAAAGGGGAGAGGGGGAAAGGGGGGACAACAGATGGGGAAGGAGATGGAGGGAAGGAAAAGGGGAGGGAGGGAGATTACAAAGAAGAGTGGAATGGACCAAAGGGCACAAGAACAGAACTGAACCTAATGCTCATACCAGAGTACTGGTATCCAGACATTCATTTAGACCCCCGGGGGTTAATGTCCCCAACCGGTGGATCAAGAATGTCTCCCTTCGACACAAAGATTTAAAACGATCCCCACCTAGAGTACAAGGAGGAATGTGCTCAATACCCATAATGGTCATGGATCCAGGATCCTTAAGATGTATAGACGAAAAATGTTTTGGTAGACTATGGGTGATAACACCATTGATCACATTCCTCCTATGCTCCAGGAACCTGGTACTGAGGGATCGAGTGGTGCGACCTACATATTGAAGGCCGCAACCACATTGCTGGAGATAGACAACAAATGTAGTCAGGCAGTTGATATTGCCCCTAACAGTATATCGTCCACTCTTATGAAGGGAGACAAACTCCATTTTGGTGTTAAGGTGTTTACATGTGATGCAACGGCTTCTGCCACATCTATGGTTGCCCATCTGGCCCACAGATGTAGCACCGGCAGTCACAACCATGGGTCTCAATTGACTTGGAGCTAAAATGTTTTTAATGTTTTTTGCCTTCCTGTATGTAATAGGTATTTTCTCTGGAAGTATATTACCTAGGTGTGGATCGCACTTTAAGATGCTCCAATGAGTATTAAGTACACCCTGGATGGATCTGTGGGATTGGTTAAAGGTGGTAATAAACCTTGAAACTCCATCGATGTTTACTGATCCTTTCCTTGGTGTATTGTAACTAGTATGTTTAATTGCAGAGCAATTATTAAGTAGTAATGATCTATCGGTGGCCCTCACCTTGCTGAAAGAGTCACAAACAAGACCAGGATCATATCCCTTCAACAAAAATGTATTACTCAGTTCATTTGATTGGATAATGAAGTCACTTTCCCTGGAACAGTTTCTTTTGAGACGATGAAACTGTCCCAGGGGGATGCTCCTGAGCCACTGTGCGTGGTGATTACTGGATGCGTTAACATAATTGTTAACTGCAACAGGCTTGAATTGTGTGGTAGTAATAATATTACCGTCTGGATCTGAAGTTAAAACAAGACCCAGAAATACCACTGATTTTGGACTGATATCAAATGTAAATTGCAAGCCCATGTCATTGTGATTGAAGGAATCCAGGACATTGGAAAAAACTGTGAAATCACCCTCCCAAATAATAATAATATCATCGATAAAACGGCCATAGTATACGAGACCCGCCCCCAGCTCCAAATTTTGCCACATAGATGTTTCCTCTCAAAATCCCATAAAGAGATTGGCATAGCTGGGGGCAAATCTCGTCCCCATGGCAGTTCCACAGATCTGCAAATAAAAAGAATCCTCAAATAAAAAATAATTGTGATTTAATATAAATTTAATACTATCTAATATAAATTTCTTGTGAATGAAAGGGATAGAGGAATCCGTGCTCAGCCAGAAGTCAATGACTTCGATCCCCCTGGAATGATCTATGGATGTGTACAAAGATGACACATCACATGTAGCCCATAGATAGCTGAGCTTCCATTTAATCCCGGAGATGGAGTCGATGACATGTATCGTATCCCAAATATGTGACCTGAGCTTAGCTGCAAAGGGTTGGAGATAATAATCCACATACTGGGATAGGCCAGACGTCATCGACTTCATCCCCGAGATAATAGGTCTTCCAGGGAGATCCTCCACAGACTCTTGGACTTTGGGTAAATGATAAAATATAGGGGTGCGGGGGTGTTCAGAATAAAGAAAATTAAACTCATATTTAGTTAAAACAACTTCTTCCAACACTGAGGTCAGGTGTTGTTTCAAAACCACCTGAAATCGTGATGTGGGATCATCCTGCAAGGTACAATAGGAGACACAGTCACCCAGGAGTCGATGGGCCTCAAATAGATAGGCCGATCTATCCATGACTATGCCCCCACCCATGTCAGCCTGTCTAATAACAATGTCCCGGTTATCCCTCAAATCACAAAGTGCACTCAGTTCACCTTTGGATAGATTCTGGTTGAATCTATAAGATTTTTTGCACAGTGATTCAAAATCTTTTAGAACTTAATTGTAAAACGCATCCTCCCTTAGATTGGTAGGGAAAAAACAGCGACTTGGGCCTGAAAGGGGAATGCATAATTGCCTCCCCATCCAGATCCATATCCAATGTATGCATAGAATGCACAGAATTTTCAAATCTATCAAGAGTATTGTTGAAGGAACCCTGTGTTCCCTCTGACTCAATCAGCAAGTCTGTAAGGGCCTCTACACAAATCTCTTCCTGAGATTCATAACAAAACTGGATCTTGCAAGCTTTCTGTTTTTATCTTGAATGTTAAAATGGCGCCTAAGCGTAAGTTTCCTAATAAAGCTATTAAGATCCACAAATAATTGGAAGGCATTGGGGCCTGTATTAGGTGCAAAGGAGAGTCCCTTCTCTAGAAGTAGTGCTTGATAAAGGGATAATTGAAATGTTGATAGATTAAATATCCCACTACTTTCTGGAAGGGTTAATTTTCCTCGGTTCTCCTTTTTTCTCTGAACGATTCTCCCACCTCTAACTCCCCTGCCCCTCTTTTTCCTAAAAGGGTCGGTTTGTTGGGTGTCCATAGTGGATAAGATTTCCCTTTCTCTTTCATTACTTTCTCCTGATGTGGAGTCCTGTCTAAAAAATGTGTGGATCTCTGAGATCCCTACAATCCTTAGGTCTAGCACCTTTGTCAACATCAGAGGGGGAAGGGATTGATTCACTCACCCCATTGGTGGGGAGGGTCTCTATCTCAAGCACAGAGTATCTGTTCCCAGAAGCCTGATTACTCCCTGTACCTTTATGCAGGGTATGTTGTTCCGGGCGATGTGTCAGGCTGCCGGAACCAGACCCTCCAGCTTCCCCAGATCTTAACTGATGTTTGTCATGAGTTCGCACCTGTGAATTGGATTGATATTTAGCCTTCTTATTAAAATTCTTAAAATGATTTGGACGTTTCCAATTCCTCACTTTGTCAGTGGCGTAATCTTCTTTATCACGACTCAATTTATTTTGTTTCCTAGCCATAACTTCCTGTTCAAAATTCTAAACTCGTCTCATGGTCAATTGATCTAGTTCTTTAAACTCCTGATTATCTGCAAAAGGCAATAATAATGTTTGAATTGTTTCAATTTCATTATCGCCTATAACTACTTTTCGTCTTTTTTGTCTTATGTTATGTGTCAATTATAGTAGCTGTTTTTGATCAGCCAATCGTGCAGGTCTTTTCTGGGCAATGTTATGTTGCTAGTAGGTCTGCTAGGTTCACTATCATAACCATGTTTGGGATTATACCCGGTATATTGTGACAATGTGGCATTCCTACTGGGAGATTCCCTGTAGTCACGAGGTTATATTATCATAGGCCGCGCTTATAGCGCTGGCGACGGCGACCGATGACGTCACCCGTCTCCATCGCCACCCACGAAAGTTATAATTTAACTTTCAGCGACGTCGCTAGCGACGGTGTCATTGATTGGTTCACAGACAGTCACACGTGGCGACAGTCTGTAAAAAATCAAATTTACCAGGCTTCCAAAATTTTGGTCTCTCCGTCGCGCTTACTACAGAGGCGGCACACTTTATTCTAACTTGGCTGGTGCCGCAAGCCGGGAGGTTTCCCGGCTTGCTCGTTTTATTCCCTCGGCGTGCGGCGCGTCATCGATGCGCGGTCACGCTTCATCGGGAGCGTGCGCGCATGTCGCGCATGCCCAGGGCTCCCCGAGGGAGCCCTGGGTTGCTGTAGTGTGGGGGATGGCGGTGGGGGGCTCCGGGGGACCCGGTGGACCCGGAGAGGGGAGGGGGAAGCCCCGATGGGAGGACCGATCTTCCGAGGCTCCGACGCGCGCACGGGACACCTCGGCGCACGCCCGGTATCTTTCGCGGCCGAGACCGGGTAAGTGTTAGAATAAACTCGGCCGCGACAGTATAAGCACTTGCGACGGAGTAAATTGTTTTGTTTTGGAGTGACGTCGCCATCGCGGGCACTATAAGCGCAGCCATACTCTTATATTTTTCACTGTTTTCAGACTATGGCCGTTTGATATTGAAGTTCCACTATTGTTTTTAATTGTTTTTAGTGATATGTGTCCAACTAAATATGTGTTTTGATATATTGTACTAAATCTAAATATAATTTATACTTCTTTGTCTCAGTGCCAGACATTATGAGATTTCTCCCCTCTTCCTTTAAGAGGGATTGATCTTGTTTTTTTTTTTTTTTCTCTAGTGCAAGCTCTGTCCTTTTCTTAAGGTTTAATGTATATATTTTATCTATACCATGGAAATGATGTTTAAGCAGAGATTGTTTATTAATTATTATTATATTTAATTTATTTTGTTCAGTGCTACTGTTTTGTTGTTGTTTACATACTATAAACACTTCATGCAGTCTGGCAAAGGCAGTTTGTCGGTTGTAAAGCAAGATGATTTTCAAGATATTGAGTAATAATACTGATGGCTTTCAATTTTCCATTGTTATTTTAGGATGCTCTATGCATAGCACAAAAGATATTATAATTGTACCTGATAAAGAAACTAGAATTGCAAGACTAAGATTTATTTTTTATGTGAATGCTCAAATCCTAATATATATATATATATATATATATATATATATATATATATATATATATATATATATATATATATATATATTAGGATTTGAGCATTCACATAAAAAATAAATATATAATAAATATATATATATATATATCAGAGACATTGTAGGCAAGAATAGTCTTGTTTAGACTCTAAAGCCATATTCATGGATTTGAGTTCAGGTCCCTAAGACCTTGAGCAAGTCATACTATTGCCTTTTGTATTAAGAAACAAAACTTAGATTGTGAGCTCTTGGGACAGTCAAATGCTCTTGTAATAAAAGTATAACGATGATATCTGTGATTTGTGGGGTATGACAGCCTTTAATGTGAAAATTCTTTGCAGCAACATGAATTAATCATTTACTAGCCTAAATGTATGTCCTTCTTAATCTTTGTGATGCTAGAACAAACCACCATTTGTTTCCCTATATGGTCATTTACATACATGTGGATCATAATCACGTAGTTCCTTCATACCCTTTAACCTCCGTCTCTACAGAAAGAATAAACGTATTTTTTCATTCCTCATTCTATGTCACGATTTTCCAATACATAAACACACTTGGCTGTTCTTCTCTATACCGTCATGAGCTACTTCATAATTATTTTGTAGTACGGATGCCAACAGTAAATTCCATAGCTGGCCTAACCGAAGTAAGAAAAAGCTTTTAAAATTTTACTTTGATATTTTGAGATAGTTTGCAAGAAGTGACAAGCTCTGAAAAATTCAATGGAAACAAATTTTGATATACTTTTATTTTTTTACAACAACTAAATTCATTAAAAAAAGAACAGGGGATATCACAATGAATTTTCCCCCTGACATCTCCAACTTAAATAATGTAATATATATGTAACCCCTCTTTTCTTCCCTCTATGTGATATATATATATATATATATATATATATATATAATAAGAAGACAGCTGGCACTCCAATGACAAAGTAATAATTGCGGTGCATGTCCCATAAGGATAAATAGAAAAAGATAGTCAACTCCAGCAAGAGTAAACAAGAGACATCACTCAGTGTTATATGAAAAAGACCAGTAATCAGATAAACAGCAGTACAAACAAGACCAACATTTTGGTCCTCGCAGGGACCTTCCTCAGGGCAATGCTGGAGACTACTGGCCGTGGAAACCTTATATACCCCCTTTAAACCCACACCTAAGTGACCATCAGCTACTCTGATTGGTTGTACAAATAAAACCCATGATCAATCCCGCAAAGTCATCCGTCGCGCTATAGCCGTCATAGCCACAGCTGCACAAGTAGCAGAGAACTACAAAGGTAAACACAGCTGCATCAGTCCGCGTGTGAGGAAATAGCGTCCCTGGTAGCCATGGTGACTGGTTCCTGGTAGCCGCGACGCCGTCTTGCTTAGACAGGGAATTTACAGCACTCCACGGTGCGCATGCGCGGTCTCGTGGAAGTCGTAAAAGACAGCGCGGCACATCTAATAGTGACAGGATACACATACGATCCCCTGTTAGTGACACCAATCATGCAGGAAACGGCATGATTACTCTTGCAGGAGTTGACTATCTTTTTCTATTTATCCTTATGGGACATGCACCGCAATTATTACTTTGTCATTGGAGTGCCAGCTGTCTTCTTATTTTGTATGTCTTATATATGAGTTGAGCACCCACCTATCTACCACTGTAGTTTTTTAGTGGTCTCTGACAGCATAGAGTCCACTATTCCGTATATTGCATATCTGATTTTTATTATTGAGATTTCTGTGCTATGGATGAATATCCAGATGTGGCAGGCATTTTTTCTTCCATATCAGATACGCTTTGTTATAGTGATGCTGAGGTTAACAAAATTAGATACTCTGAATTGGTGGAGGACATTTTTGGTCCTGAAAAGGCTACTGATTTTCACAATGACTTGTTAAAACTCAAAAAGAAAGAGGTTGATTCTTACATGCATGGTGCTACCCTTTCTCACTACCATCGTGAGAAATTGATACCCAGGGGGTTCCGTGTCAAAAAGCAGCCCACGATTGGGAGGAATGATCCTGATTTTTGTAAGCGCAGGATAAGCATTTTAAATAAGTGCTCATTTGATCTCATCATCCTTGTTATAGACCAGACTACAAAAGAACTAACCAAAATCAGGAAAGAAATATCTGACATTGAGACTAAACACGTGGAGACACTTATGGTAGATACCGATACCAACTGGACGGATAAAATCCAGGTAGCAGTGGACCTATACAGAGAAAGCCTCATCAAATACAAGAGGGAAAAACTCAAACAAGTCAACGTGGACTATAAGGAGCGCAAAATTTACAAATGGCTTTTGGGCATAGGAGAACCCACAACTGGCAGACAGGGACCGAGGAGGAATTATACCAAGCACAGACGTGGGACAACAGCGGCCAGTTCATACAACACCAGCGACACGGAACACTCAGACGGCCAAGATACTATTCCAGCTGTTCCTTTTTTAGGACCAGGCATGATACATCAGCAGAAGCCACCACTCTCGGCCCACGCCGGTGGCGACCCATTTTGAGAGGCGGTGGGGGCCCCAAGGTATCCCACAAGGGAGAACAAAGGCAGGGGATTACAGAGGGGCCGACCACAAAGGAGGTGATCTTCAACATCTCCGGATATACCCTCTCACCAGCTGAATGCAGTATTTTGAACAATGGGTTATCCTTCGTCCCTACACACACCATCGACCCCTTTCGCTGGGAGGTAGACCTTTACCGACTCAACCGCCATTTACGATTGAGGGATTTCTTCTCTAAGGGCCTTAAAGATACCAGGACACCTGGTGACCGAACCGACACTTTACATCCATTTTGTCAGGTCAGTACATTTGACCCACAGGTACAGAATCCCAATATCTCCACCTTTATCAACCTGGTTGAGACAGATACGAAGGGGCGTATTAAGAACTATAAACGGAGTTTCTCCAATCTCACGCCAGAGGAGCATCAAGCCTTGAAGTCACTGCGTGATAATAAAAATATCATTATAAGAGCGGCCGACAAAGGGGGAGGTATAGTGGTCATGGACTATGGGCAATACCAGACTGAAGTTATGAGACAGCTCAATGCAATCCAACACTACAAACTGCTGAATAGTGATCCTACCCGTGGCTACAAGAGGGAGATTGATAGTGCCATCCAGTTGGGAATCGACAATCGTTGGATTACGGAGGACACAGAGATTTCTGCAACAGGCGTTTCCAATTACCCCGGTCCTCTATATACTACCAAAGGTGCATAAGTCACTTACCACGCCCCCCGGCAGACCGATCATCTCAGCCTGGGGCTTGTGGTGTCACCCTATCTCTCAATATGTTGATTTCTACCTTCAACCACTCGTAGCCAAAATGGGGAGCTACATTAAAGATACTACGGATTTCATTAATCGTCTCATGCTAGTTAGAGTTGATTCACAGGACGTTTTGCTCGTAACCATGGATATCTCGAGCTTGTACACTAATATTGCCCATTCAGAGGGGATGGAGGCCATAGAGGATCACCTGAAGAAAAACACGAACTACTCTGGTCCTCCTACGGAGTTCCTCTCACTCTTGATTGAGATCGTGCTGCATAAGAACTTCTTTAAATTTTAATCACGCTTCTACCTCCAGCTTATGGGCACTGCGATGGGGTTGAATATTGCCCCGTCGTATGCTAATTTGTACATGGATCAGTACGAGCAGACACATGTCCTCAATGATACACCGTATGCACACCATATCATCAACTACATGAGATATATTGATGATATTTTTATGTTATGGAAGGGCACGGAAAGGGAACTTGTGTCGTTCCTGGACGAGTTAAATCAGATCCCCTCCAACATTAGGTTCACCATGACATATTCAGCGAAAGAGGTAGTTTTTCTCGACACTGTGGTATACCGTGATGCTGACCGTCTGCTGATGCAGATTCACCAAAAGATCACAGACAAAAACACTCTACTTTTGGCCAACAGCCATCATCCTTTGCCACAGAAAAGAGGGCTGCCATACTCCCAGTTTCTCAGGGTAAGAAGAGTGACCAGTAATGAGGCAGAATGTGACTTGGCGCTGTCGAATATGACACAGCGTTTTCTGGATCGTGGTTATGATGCAAGGGAGATCAAAACTGCACTTGAAAAGGCTAAACTTATCCCTCGTGATCAACTGCTCACACCCACTTTAAAATCAACAGATTTTAACAATTTCCATGTAGCTACTGTAAGGAATCCACACCTCAGTTTACTGTTTGCCTTGCCTTACAGGCCTGTGCAGCCCTGGAACACTGCTCCTTATATTTACTGCAGCTCCACCCTGGGTTCACTCATAAAAGCAATGCTGTCACATGCCCCTTCTGCTAGTGGTTCACTGACCTTTAAAGACAGCCTTCCCACAATGCTCCCTGCCGAGCATAGTCCTTCCTGGATGTCACAAAGTGTTCTGCCACAAGCCCTTGGCTTGTTACCTCGTTGCTAACTCTGTTTTGTCCTAGTTCATGTTCCTGTCTCCTGTGCTGAAGCGGAGGTCTCTCCAGTGTTGACTTCAGCTCCTTGTTTCCTGAGGCCTGCCATCCTTCCACAGCAGAGCCTATCTACTGGTTCCTGGGGCCTGCTGCCCTTCTCCATTGCAGAGGCTGGTTCCTGTACTGAAGTGGAGGATTCTCCAGCCCGCTCAGGACTCTTGCGCTGAAGCACTGGTTTACCAGTGCTGCCAGGCGGTGTGCCCACTCTGGTCTGCCTATCCTTTCCTGAGACCAGTACCATGGGCCATGGTCGCCGCACGTGCAGAGGCCACTCCCGCGCTCACGCACCTAAGCTGAAGCGGGGAACTCTTGTTGCTGAACTCCTGCTTGAACAATGTTTACCCTGATGTCTCCGATCCTGACCCTGGCCTGTCCACTGCCGATGCTGCCTTCTCCAGTCCCGACCCTGCTACGTACGACAACGAACTGCGCAATCCGGATCAGCCTGCGCGGTCTAAGGCCGGTGCTTTTACAATCCCACCTCAGCCAAGCGGTCCGACCCAAGTTTGTGGCGAGCACAACCGTCACAGCTACTACGTTTAGTACTGCCTCTGGTCTGATTAAATCTAGCATACAGAGACACTGGCACATACTTGCTAACGATAAAAAGATCGGGGTGCACTTCAATAGTCCACCGCTTTTTTGTTACAGGCATGGACGCAACATTGGTGACTCTCTCCTACAATCAGATCCGGTGACCAAATATACTAATACCACCAACTGGCTCACCAGGACACCTGGGGTGTACAAGTGTCATGGCTGTACGAATTGTCAGCACATGATTCTAGGCAAGAGTTATGCACACCCACACAGTGGAAAAGCTATAAAAATTAAAAACTTCCTTAATTGTGAAAGCCGTTATGTGGTCTACTTTATTCGTTGCCCTTGTGGCCTGTACTATGTGGGGAAGACCACCCGCATGCTAAAGGAGAGGATTTGTCTCCACAGATCCACCATCAGGAAGGCACTGTTGGAACCCAGCAATGTTGATGGTCATAAGCTTCAACCAGTCGCAAGACATTTTAAAAAGTTCAAACATGGTCTCACCACGATGCGCTGCATGCCCATACTGCAAGCCCATGTATCAACACGGGGTGGAGATAGGGGGAGACTGTTGCTTCAGTTGGAATCAAGGCTCATATTTGAGTTAGACACCATGGCCCCAAGGGGCCTTAACGAGGACTTCAAACTGGGTTGTTTTCTTTGATTTATCCTTTTTGACTGTCTATAATATTGTCTTTCATATGATTTATGCCTGTTCCTTTCTCTCCTTCTTTCTTTCTCCTTCTCCCCCCACCCTTCCTCTTCCCCCTTTTGCTGCCTTATTCTTTGTTTATTATCTCTGTCCTAGTTGCTGTTTAGCAATTAATTATTTATTACCATCAGTATAATACCATTATTGTCATATTGTCACGTCTGTGCTCGCCACAAACCGGGACCGGACCGCGGGGTTGAGGTGGGGTTATATAATCACCGAACTTAGTCCGCACAGACTGATCCGCAGTGCGAAATCTATAGTCGTACATAGCAGGGTCAGGATTGGAGAAGGCAGCATCGTCGTTATTCAAGCAGGAGTTCGGAAACAGGTAGACAGGAGTTCCCTGCTTCAGCTTAGGAGCGTGAGTGCGGGAGTGGCCTCTGTACGAGGAGCGGCCTTGGCCCATGACGCTGGTCTCAGCAAGGGGAGCCAGCAGGCTGGCCGAAGTACACCGCAGGGCAGCGTCGGGAAAACCAATGCTTCAGCACCGATGACCAAAGCAGGCCTCTGCGTGGAGAAAAGCAGCAGGCCTCAGGATACTCAGTAAGTCAGGCCTCTGCGTAGATACAGGGAGCTGAAGTTACGCTGGAGATCCACCGCTTCAGCACCGGAACACGGACACGGCCTCTGCAATGGAGAGAGAGCAGCAGGCCCCAGGAACTAGGAACATGAACTAGGAACTTGAACATGAACATGAAAACAGCAACAAGGCGGCCAAGACAGGTGGCTGTGGCAAACACAGTGAGCATCCAAGAAGGATTATGCTCGGCAGAGAAGCATTGTGGGAAAGCTGTATTTAAAGGTCAGCGAACCAATAGCAGAAGGGGCATGTGACAGCATTGCTCTAATACAAAAACAAGTGATACTACAGCTTAGCGCTAGACCGTGTATGAAACAGTGCTGTGCACAATATTAAATAAAAAATGACAAAAATGTCATGTGAAAGCAGCCTAGGTGTTCTAATAGGAGGACTATCTCAAGTAGTACCCCATAACAAATATACAATACAAATAAGAAATAAATCCCCTGACGAAGTGATGTTCCCCGTCACGAATTGCGTAGGGAGGAGCCAAAGGAGGTGCCTGACTGGTGATCCAACTAACACAGAGACGGTGACGTCATCGCTGTGTGCCGGAGTTATACGGGACACATTCGGTGTGACTCAGACTGTCAGAGACTGTGCAGGGAGTTCTAGCCCGGTTAGACATCTCTAACAAATGCTTTTAAATCACGGAGACATTGTGAGTATGTTTCTGTTTCTCTGAGGATGTGTTATTAAAGTTTAAAATGTTATTGCGCAATCCTCTCCTCTTTTTTATCCCATGCTATGGAGATCTGAGGACAGGAACACTGAGCATATTTGAAGCACAATTAATCCGTGAAAGAGGGACCTTCCTTTGATATCCATTCGATCCAGGAATACCATGTGGGGTTCGTGTTATCCAGATATAGATTGGATTCAGAAGGCTCATCGCACAGTTTCTCTCCACTGTATGCTGTCTCCCTGCTTCTAGTAAGTGGGCATTGTTTTGGGACATTTAAAAGGAGGGATCCATTGTTTTTAAATGATACTGCGCAATGTTGTGCGCCCTTTTTGTGTCTTGCTGAACAGGACAGCAGCTGCTGGAAGGAGAGACTGTACAACATCTTTTTGGGATCTGAGTCCAATTCTA
Organism: Ascaphus truei; assembly: GCF_040206685.1. Classification (NCBI taxonomy): domain Eukaryota; kingdom Metazoa; phylum Chordata; class Amphibia; order Anura; family Ascaphidae; genus Ascaphus; species Ascaphus truei. The sequence goes on from NC_134490.1 coordinate 101,724,368, forward strand.
CTCCATTACAGTTTGAAAACAAAGGACACTTCAATCACCTTGATATATCCTTTGTGGACTTATATTCTTTATTCTTTATTTTTTAATATTGTATATTCACATTAGCGCCAAGGTTTATTTCTTATTTATATAGCATTGCTCTAATGACTGAACCCAGGCTGGGGCTGCAGTAATAGCTTGCACAGCTGCAGTAGATATCATGGGGAGTGTTCCAGGACTGCACAGGTCTGTAAGGCAAGGTAAGTAGTAAACTGAGGTGTGGATTCCTTACAGTACCCCCCCCCCCACTTCACGTGAGACCTCCAGGCGAACATGATCACTCATAGAGTTGGGGACCTGGAATTGTTCCTGAACTGTCTAGGATTGGGGGTAGAGTTGTAGTCCAGAGACTCGTGGGCACTCCTTTGCGTACCCCCACCCCCCGGTGAGAACCGTGGCCAGACAGGGCCATCCATGGGTCTCGGGGACATTGAGTTGTTCCTAAAGTGCTTTAGCTGGGAAGGGAATCCGTGAACGAGCAGTTCATTGGCAAGTACCGTTCTAGGATATAAGAATGGTGGTAGAGAAATCATTGGTTCGTGTCTCGCCACGCGAAATGGCTTGGAAATCCAAGGCTGTGAAGAACCAGGGGGTTCTGGAGCAGAAACGGCAGAAGGACCCCCGCTGGGAGCCCAGTCCCTAGTAATGGTACCAGAGTTCAGGACAAGCGGCACCGATAGTTGATCGAGTATACCAGGGCGACCCTCCGGATAGGCAAAGTCTTTGCTGACATCTGCACGTAGGAATTTGAGAGGATCTTCTCCTCCAGAGGTTTTCCAGGTAGTGGTCAGCGAGGATATAGAGTGGGTGGATGCATTGCCAGGTATTGGTATAGAAGATGACAAGGCAAGCAGTAAACCAGGCTTAGGGACCGAAATCTTGGGGTATGTACTGAGTATTTCCAATACAGAGGAAATACCAGGAGCAACAGAAGGTTCCGAGAGGGATAACAATGGGTTCGCAGAGGCAGAGAAGCAATCAGCAGCGGAGCTCCCAAATACTGTAGAACCCTCAGTGAGAGATAGTATTGTCTGGGGAGTAAAGATCACAAAGTCAGTGGCAGCGTGTAAAGTTCTAGAGACAATAGGGAGAGAAACCCCATACTTAAAGTCATTCTGGGGTACTTCCTTACACATATATTCGTATATATAGGTGTGGATTCCTTACACATATATTCCTTATAGTTCACCTTTAATCAGTTAGTTTACCTTATTTGCCTCAGTGTATCCTGCCACTCTGTGTAAATCAGTTTTTATTTCCCCTACCCTTCGCTCACGTTTGTCCCCCACTTTCTATTTATAGGATACCCTTGCAGATCTTCACACACTTCACACACGATTACATCTACCTTGCCATCCCTGTACTGTTCCTGGCATGCTGCGTCAAGGACCGTTTCCTGCATGATTGGTGTCACTAACAGGGGATCGTATGTGTATCCTGTCACTATTAGATGTGCCACGCTGTCTTTTACGACTTCCATGAGACCGCGCATGCGCACCGTGGAATGCTGTAAATTCCCCGTCTATGCAGGACGGCATCGCCGCCACCAGGAACCAGTCACCATGGCTACCAGGGACGCTATTTCCTCACACGCGGACTGATGCAGCTGTGTTTACCTTTGTAGTTCTCTGCTACTCATGCAGCTGTGGCTATGACGGCTATAGCGCGACGGATGACTTTGAGGGATTGATCATGGGTTTTCTTTGTACAACCAATCAGAGTAGCTGATGGTCATTTAGATGTGGGTTTAAAGGGAGTATATAAGGTTTCCACAGCCAGTAGTCTCCAGCACAGCCCTGAATAAGGTCCCTGCGAGGACCGAAATGTTGGTCTTGTTTGTGCTGCTGTTTATCTGATTACAGGTCTTTTTCATATAACACTGAGTGATGTCTCTTGTTTACTCTTGCTGGAGTTGACTATCTTTTTCTATACCAATATATTGTGCTTAACTTAATAAACACCAATATTGTATATATATATATACATGTAGAGGTATCAGTACCGTGTTAGCCGAGCTTCAATAATCAAAAAAAAAAAAAATAGATGATACCGTTCTGTGGCTAACGAAATGCTTTTATTTGTGCGAGCTTTCGAGATACACTGATCTCTTCTTCCGGCGATGTTACAATGAATGAAGCAAAAGGTAAACTTAAAAACAGTGTCTCTTGGAATGTTATCTGTGCTGTTCCTTCCCCCGGTGTGGATGTGTTTTATGGCTAGAGGTGTTAAATGGTTACTGAAAGCAAGTGAAGAAAGATTATTCACACTGATACACATACTGTACACACTCTTTCTTCACTTGCTTTCAGTAACCATTTAACACCTCTAGCCATAAAACACATCCACACCGGGGGAAGGAACAACACAGATAACATTCCAAGAGACACTGTTTTTAAGTTAGCCACAGAACGGTATCATCTATTTTTTTTTTTTGATTATATATATATATATATATATATATATATATATATATATATATATATATATATATATATATATATATATATATATATGGGGTGTGGTCTAACTGAGGCCGTCACTTGCCTATGAACTTTGGTACTGCTGGTAGTGCAACGCTGGTTCCTGTTCCCCCGTGATACTGTTGCCGGCACAAGAATCCTTGAGCTGCTGGTTCCCGGAGGGATTCCATACACTGAACACCGAATTGGAAGGACTTCACTTACGGCCATCCGGTTACACGAAGGAGAGACACGGGAGGACGCTATTACTTCCAAGCGGACGGCGTTGCTGGCACATGAGAGCCAATCTCATACTTGCTTATTTATACAGTACTTTTGTGAGTGGGCATTTGCTTGATTTTATGTTCCATAAATTATATGTTAACACGTTAATGCACAAGGTGTGCGCCTGTTTTTTTTCTTCTTTTTTCACACATATATATATATATATATATATATATATATATATATATATATATATATATATATATATACACAATTGAACATAGGGCGCAACTAAGTGAACAAATTAGTAAATCAAGTGATAAATAAAAGCGAAGGGGTTTTATAAATTGCGATAGCAATAAAGTCCCAACGTCTATTGATCCTGTAGATCAAGGGTGCGCAAACTATTTGAGCTGCTCCCCCCCATGCTTGCACCCCCCTTACCTCTTTTACCGGGGACGTGTGACGTCACCATAGCAACTGGCGTGAAAAAATGCAGCGGGGTCATGTGACGTCACATGACCCCACGACATAATTTGACGCCGCATTGTCATGGCGACGCGTCATACCTAGCCTCAGAATCCAGGTATGTGAAGTTGCAGGGGCCACGCGATCCCCCGGCTTTTAATTTAAATGCCATGGGGAGGAGCGAGGAGCCTCTGCAACCGCCGCCCACTAAGATAAATCTTGCGCCCCCCCAATTTGTGCACCCCTGCTGTGGATAACAAAAGAGAGCCAACATGGTGAAGTACTCAGGATAAAATTTATGCGCAAAGGAAAAATGGCTACTTACAATGTAGGCAATCCCCTGATGAAGTTCCCACACTAGGAACGAACGCGTAGGGTTTTTATTTTGCGTATACATGTAGCGCATCATTCTGATTCAACTGCCCCAGTATCGCTGACATGAGAGGAGGAATAATAGCCGTGGGACCGGAGCAACTATAACTTTTGACCGATTTCCCTTTCACCTTCTGACGTCACGAGAACAAGACTTTGAGCTTTCCTCATGAGATTTCACTACTGGAGTAGTAGCCCCACAGACAGATGCATCGGATGAGAGAGGGAAACGCTGACACTTCAATTCTATTGCCCGTGCGGTGGCATTAACCCACAATGCACATTATATATGCTACATTGTAAGTAGCCATTTTTCCTTTGCGCATAAGGATAAAATGTAAGTACTTCTCCATATTGCCTCTTTTTTGTCATCCACAGGATCCATAGAAGTTGGGACTTTATTGCTATCTCGATTTATAACACCCCTTCGAGATACTGCTTTTATTTATCACTTGATTTACACTAATTTGACCACTTAGTTGTGCCCCATGTTCAAGTCTTTCTTTTTATATGATTTGTATCTTTGTGTGAGATCAGGAACACTATCGCTGCACATAGGGACTCTCTTTATAGTGCACATTTCTGATTATTTGCGCACCTTTATTTTATACATATACTAGCTTTTGTGCCCTGCTTCACCCGGGGAATGTAAGATTGAATACTGTACATCTCCCCCCCACCCCCTCCCCCCCCTCCCCCGCTGCTGGCACATCTCCATGGCCCCAAGGGATTCTGGGAAATTACATTCAAATCAGCATACCGATAATACATAATATACCTTGGGGAGACCCATATCTGTGAGGCAACTAGGACTGGGATTATCTGGGCTTGAAAACCAGGAGTCTGGGGGACACTGGGCAGCCCCGGTGTAATTCAACCCGCGTACCAGCAAATCATGGCTGCACTCCAGGTACAATTAGGGGACTACTGGTATCTTTGGCACCCGACTCCTGCAAACAAAACAATTGCATTACCCAAATATCCCACCTAAAACTTACACATAGAAAGTTTCATGAGTCTAGGGCACAGGGAACATGAAAAGCGGAAAAGCAAGGGACACTTTAACTTTTACATGTGATGTTACATGGCCCTGGCTTATGATGCTGTGTAGCTGCCAGGGACCCCACAGTTTAAGGGGTAACCAGATGGGATTAACCTTTATTGTATAGCCTGGTTACCCCCTCACCATCACACCTCCCCCCTCAAGACGAAGGCTCTGGGGCAGCCCCCTCATCCGGTGGCTATGCAAGCCTGGAAGCTCTGAAGGGATGTTGGTCTGGGGATGTCCTATCTGGAGGGTCCATCAGCATTGCCGTGCTAACTGCCCTTTTTGTGCTGAATAGTGAAGTCAAATTCCTGCAGGTCAAGGCTCCAGCGAAGCAGCTTTCCGTTCTCCCCCGACACCCTCTGTAACCAACTGAGGGGATTGTGATCCGTTATAACAGTAAAAGCTCTACCATACAGGTAGGGCTGAAGTTTCTTCAGTGCCCACACAATTGCGCGGCACTCTTTTTCAAGGGTGGCATAAGGTACTTCCAGAGGCAACAGCTTCCGACTCAGGTAGACATGTGCTCTCCCCCATCCTCACCTACCTGACGCAGTACCGTGCCGATACCATAGTCTGGGGCATCGGTCTGTACCAGGAAACAATTGCTGTAGTCGGGTGCTGCCAGGATGGGAGCACTAGCCAGGGCAGATTTTAGACCCTGGAATGCCCCCTCGCATGCGGGAGACCTGGCAGCCAGAACCAATTTTTTTCTGGGTCAAGTCAGTCAGGGGTTTGGCCAGGGCGCTGTACTGGGGGACAAACTTCCTAAAGTAGCCAGCGGTGCCTAAGAAAGCCATAACTTGCTTCTTTGTTCGGGGCACTAGCCACTCGATAATTGCCTAAACCTTAGCTGGCTTGAGATGCCCCCCGCCTACTCTATGCCTGAGGTACAGTACCTCTGCCATCACGGCCAGACATTTAGATGATTTGAGGGTCAGACCTGCTTCCCTGATCTTTTTCAGCACTGCTGATACATGTATTAAATGTGACTCCCAGGAATTACTAAACACAGCTATATCATTCAGGTATGACCTAGCAAAGCTTTGCATCCCTTCCAGTAACCTATTGACCAGGTGTTGGAAGGTAGCCGGGGCATTCTTCATCCTGAATGGCATAACTAAAAATTAGTATAAGCCACTCGGAGTGATAAACACTGACTTCTCCTGCGCCAGTGGGATTTGCCAGTACCTCCTGGACAAATCCATGGTAGTCAGAAACCTTGCCCCGCAAGCTCATATAAAAGCTTGTCCATGCGGGGCATGGGATAGGCATCTGACAATGTCTGAGTGTTGAGCTGCCGGTAGTCCACACAGAACCGAGTGGCCCTGTCCTTCTTAGGTACCAGGACTACCGGTAAAGCCCAAGGACTCTGAGACAGCACTATTACCCCTAGATGCAGCATCTCTTCTACCTCCCTCTGTATACTCCCCTTCACCTCTGCTGATACCCGATAGGCATGCTTATGCAAAGGTCTCTGATCCCCGGTGTGGACTGGGTGATCAGTGATATGGGTCCTGCCCGGCTTATCCGTGAACAGGACCTTGAATTGTTCTAACATAGCCTGTACCTGCACCTGCTGGGGTGCCTCGAGCTGGCGACCTATCTCTACCTGCTCTACTGTGCCCCATTTCCTAGCTTCCCCTAGGAGATCAGGCAGAACTTGGCTCGCCGGGTCCCCCATCGGTGGGCTACAGATAGCCAGCACTAATGGCTCACTCAGAAAATAAGCTTTTAACATACTGATGTGATATGTTCTGTGTCTCCTGATCTAACTGCACAACATAGTTGCACTCGTTCATCTGCCGGAGAACCATATTCGGGCCAGCCCAGGCAGCCATGAGTTTGTTCTTCTGAGTGGGTTTCAGAACAACCACTTGCTGACCATGGATGAACTCTCTGCTACAGGCATTTTTATCATACCAATGCTTCTGCTTGGTCTAAGCATCCTTCAAGTTAGCCTGTGCTAACCCCATGAGCATCTCTAACCAGTCCTTGAGCTCTACTACATACTGTAGCACAGAAGCATCAGTATTAGTAGTTTCCCCTTCCCATCCCTCACAGAATAGGTCAAGCGGCCCCCGGACCCTGCGACCATACAAAAGCTCAAAAGGTGAGAACCCGGTGGACTCTTGCGGTACCTCTCGGTATGCAAACAGCAAATGCTGTAAATGAACCTCCCAGTCTCCCTGTTCAGCTTCAACAAAAGCTTGCAGCATCTGGGAACCCTACTCTGGTAAAAAAAAATCCCTATCAGAGCTTCTGCTACCTTTTTAGCTTTGATGGATGAAAGTGCCACAGCTTCAGGGTACCTGGTTGCAAAATCAACCACTGTGAGGATGTAGCGCTTCCCCGTCCAGCTAGGCACTAACAGGGGACCCACTATGTCTATGGCTACCCTCTGGAAAGGTTCACTAATCACCGGTAGGGGGTTTTGACGGACCCTCACATGGTCACCCGACTTTTCTACTTGCTGACAGGCATCACAGGAGTGACAAAAATCTGCCACTACAGTAGAATCTGCCTGGAGAGTAGAAACCGGGTTCTAGTGCGGGTGACACCCTGATGCCCCGCTAGTGAGATGGAGTGGACTACCTGCAGTAACTGCTGCCTATGCTCCCTGGGTACCACTAGCTGTGTCCTCGCCGTCCATACTCTGTCTTGAGCATCCGGATCTTGCTCTCTGTAGAGGAGCCCACGGTGCCAGAGGCACCATCCGACCCACTCTCAGAGTAAGACTTGGGCGCCCGAAGTCTCATGCCCTCTAAGCTGGAATCAGACCGCACTGCTTCTCTGAACCGTGCCTCTAGCTCTGGCCACTCATCCTTAGTCACTAAGTAAGGTTATGGGGAAACAGGAGAACGGAGGTCAATACACAGTACAGACTGGCTTACCTGCCCCGATCTCCATGGGGATCTCAGAATTCGTTGGTCCCAAATGCAGGGGGATGGTGATTTCTTCAGCAGGCAGGGGTACCAAAGGCTCCCCTGCCTGGGCAAGTGCCTGACTTTGACTTCTTGTGACTGCAGCCACAGGAGCATTTTCTTCTGCAAAAGAACAGATGAGGTGTTCCAGTTGTTATATTTCAAACAATCCAGGAGGAGCATGTATGGGATAAGGAGAAAGAGAAAATACACAATTTAAGTGAAGATGTATGGAACACAAAGTCTGGCATATGATGCAATCTTGGCTCGAGTGTTCAGCCTACTCACAAGATTTAGATGGGTAAAAAGCAGTTGCAATTAGGGCTGCTACCCGTGTGGAATAAATGCAGTCAGGATCTCCCTCAGAGGCACACTCGCAGTATGTAGATGTATATAGGAGAGATAAGAGAACACTACATAGTGCGATCAGTCTGATAGACAAAGTTTATATGTAAAAAGGTATAAAAATGTGCACTTACAATGTGCTAAATAAAAACAAGCATTGATCACATAGTTTGTGAGAAACGAAGGGTCACCGCACTGCTCACCTCCTCCCCTGGATACTCCAAGCTTCCTTTACGTGCGGTCTGCTATCGGGGCCTGTCTCGTTGCGCCTGTCGAAGCGAATGACGTCACGGCTACTTAGCTGGTGAACTACGGATCGCCTTCAGGTCCAAAAAGATCCCACTACGCGTTTCGCCCAGTCTAGATAGACTGTATCCGGCTTCGTCAGGAGTGTGTGTACCGAGGTAAATGGATCCTATATATACCTTCATAAATCAATAATACAATTTAGCTAAAATAATTAGATCAGTCCTAATGGCACAGGTGTCTTTCTTGTGTAGAACAAAGATATGAACATATATATTGTGTAAATGTGTCACAAAATCAATATGACTATGATAATATCTTACAGGAAACAATTCACATGATATATAGGGTATGAACCGTCATGTAGACTATATAGTACTTGTGGAGGATAGAAAAATAGCATCTTATATTAATATATTAATAAAGATGTATATTTCTTAATGTAATAAACTCAATGGACTATTAATCTACTAATTAGTTATAAAGAGGAAGAAGGCAATCATGAATGGTACAAATGGCTATGGAATTCTAGGGGCAGATTGAAAAATTATTTAGAAAACTTGGAAGATATATTCTCTTAAATGATGTTAATTGATCTCAAATAAATATAAGCCTTAATAAAGGGATCATAGCTGACTATTGCTAGAGGGACGAGACATGTCCTTACATTAATAAATAATCCTAAATATATAAATGTGTGGAGGTGAAAATAATTAAATAATAAAATGTGAATATTTATTAATTAATACATGTATGTATGTGAATACTTGGGGGTATAGAAATAACGTTTCATTCACATGGATATCAAACATTTATTCATAACTGATATAATCTGATCATACTATACAATGAGATTCATTAAGAATAACAGATATTATACATTTAAAGTAAAAATGACCTATCCATTGCATATATGTGAACACTTATTCAACATTTGTATAAAGCTACTATATAATAGCCATAATAATGGTTGTTGTTACTCTTTGACAAAGTGCATATACTGCACGAAACGCGTCAGAGGTTTCCTTCAAGATTCTTGTTTTTACCCAGTATGTTGCTATACGTTCAATAAACCTTTTTTGATACTGTGAACCAGCATCCGCAGCATTTCCTTCATTTGGAATGCACCATCCATCATTTGACACGCAGTGCACCGCCATTACCCTTCCCATGCTGGGAGGAAACATTCTTTGTTACCGAGTAGCACCTCAGAATCTAACCCTGGCAAGACACTCACATCTCTCATTCTTCTACCGACACCCCAGTCGCGAAACACCTGAACTACCTGGATTGACCTAGGTCCCCCGTCTGGCATAGTGGCCTGCATTCCGTTTCCTGGGAGCAGATTCTCTGGGCTGACCATGTCAGGTCGCACCAGAGTGATGGTGGCACTGGAGTTGATCAGGCTGGTGATCTCTGATGGTCACTGGTCGTAGATGCTTTTGCCAGACATCATTCACCTGCAGACCGACTGCTGCAACTTGATGCCAGTCTGTCTCCTCCACTGTGCTGGCTGTAGATGGTGTAGGGACCGCCGCCTGGGTCCTCAGTTGTACCTCGTGGATGGCTGCTCGCTGCTCCTCTGTGGGTACCAGTCCCACGTAGGCAACTCCTTTTGCAGCTTGGGTACATTGCCGCAGAGTGGGGTTGCTAGAACGGTGCAGATCAGGACAATCTGGTTTCAGAAGCCTGGTCCGATGGCACTGATAGCACCGCCGCTCATGCTCAAATTCTGTGGGCTTGGCTGCACTTCCCCGGCAAGAGGTTTGGGTCTCCAGGTCGGGGTGGGATGAGCAACCTCAGCCGCCTTGGGCACCCGGGTCGGGGTGACCCCGGCGGGAGCGGTTGCTCATTTTGCGAATTATGGGCGAGATGTCAAAAACTCGTCCGCCATCCTGGATGCCTCGATCAAGGTTTTGGGCTTGTGGTCAATCACCCTCTCCCGCACTTCAGGCAGACATTTCTGCAAGAACTGCTCCCGGAAAATGAGATCCAGCAGTCCGCGATATTTGGTGGCTTTGCACCCTTCGATCCATTACGTCCCGTGCCGGGCTAGCCAGGAGGCAAACTCTAGATGGGTGTCACGGGTAGTCTTTTTCCCAGATCGGAACAGTCCCTGGTAAGCTTTTGGACCGAGGGCATACCGCTCAAGTAAAATCACCTTTACATAGTTTAAATCATGGCCATTCTCTGTCGGTATTCCCTAGAAAGCCTTCAGGGCTTTCCCGGTCAGCAGGGGTGACGTCATCAGTCAGTATCCGGAAGTATACCGGTTGTCTCCCTGCAAGAAGAGCTGTGTTCCCCAGTGAGTCCACAACAAGAGCTGCATGGATCCAAGTGACGGATGCCAGGAGAGACCTTGGGAGTGTAAGATGCAGAGGACACAGATGTTCCACATTCAGGCGGTCCGAAAGGTGTTCCAGCCGATTCTGACGGCCCCTGGGGCACCGTGGTATCTGAGACGGAGGAGACTGGAGCTGGTGATATCACCCGTTTTTTATGTGCCCATTTGCTTTTATGACACTGTAAGTGTTAATTTTATTGCGTGTATAAAGGTATTTTATTGTGTTACGCTATGGAAGCCTCTCTTTCCTTTCTATAACCCTGATTCCTGAGGTTGCTGTGTATGCTGTTCACATTTCATCAACTATCCAGTTGTGGGGTTATTTACCATTCACAGAGTCAAGCTATTGCCACTGATCTCTGACATGACTGATTATATCTGACACCACGTGAGTCTCCATTCAATAGATACAACCACATCACATCGTTTGAATTAACTTTATTTGCACTATGTATGCTTTTCTATTTGTTGCATATTGAAAACTACGCTCCCCTGCTTTTCCAAGACGTGACAAGTGCAAGACCTGGTCCCGGGTTGGGTCACGGAACCGGCCGCACTGGTCCTCGAAGACCTGTAAAAATCCGTCAATGTCGTCTGTGCCATCCACAAACTTGGCTGTTGTAAGACACCCTCGGGGGTTGTGGCTGGTCGGGATACCGCCGGGGTCAGGGTATCTGAACACCCTGGGCAGCCGCGATCAGCTGCAACTTTTGTTCAAAGGTGACCCCGACTGCCGTGGCTGTAACAATAGCCATAATGTCCGCAGCAGTGACACCGGGGCTACTACAAGTGGGGCCACAGTTAGTCCTGTTTCCTCTGCAATCTCCTCGATGTCCAGGGTTACATCCTGGGCTGGAGCAGCCATGGTTGCCCCCCGTTCCAGGGGGGAAGCCATGCCAGCTTTGTGGTGCTACAGATCCTCCTCAAGCTGAGATTTAGCCCATCGGTAGTCCATAGACCTCACACCGTGTCACGACTCTGTGGCAATCCCAGGACCTATATCGTCCTGAACACTGAGACATCTTTGCATCTGGGCACTAAACTTCAGGGACAAGCTGTCTCGTACTCCATAGGTTAGGAAGACGTACTGGTTAGGGAAAATTGTTAAGATAATCAAAAAAATGAGACTAGTTGACCTTCAGTACGTGTCCATATCAGAAAGAGGAAAGGTAGAAAAGAACAGGGCACTACAGATTTTAGTTCGTGAATTGCATCATATGTGTGTTCTCCTATTAACACATGTATTCTAATAAGTAACAATAGCCCAGCCCACACTGTCTATAGATAATAAAACAAATGAAATGGATAATGCCAAGAAGAAATGAAATGACATTTAATATGTAACACAAACCACCAAAAACAGAACCACATACCCTACATCAAACAATGATAACACGCAATAATGAAAACATATAACAGGCAAAAACAGAAGGAGTAATGGAGGGGGGAGGGGGCGGAGAATAGGGTACAAATACAATATAGGGTCAAGACAACACATAGGTGGGTACAAAAAATGGGGAAGCAGCAGGGGGGCAACGTTTCGGGGAACACCCCTTCGTCAGGCCCGTTCCCCCTCTCTCCAATGGAACAGAGGGGTACTTCCCTGTCCCCCAGACCCACAATAATAACGTCAGGTCCCAAAGAGAGAGTAAACAACCCCCACACAAATAGTTCAATAAAGTGAAACTGAACAACCAATATGGTAAGTGAAATAGCAAAATTAAAAGGAGCAGGATAAATGGTGTGAGGCAAAAATGCAAACCACAGTCAGTCTAATGAAACTCAGCAGTACTGCTCCTGTCAGAAGCTGGGGGCGTCTGTGTAAGACTGTCCCTGCCAAGGTGGTGATAAAGGAAGGATGACGTCATCTGTCAGCGCTGCGAACGCATTCCCGACATGAATATCAGCTGTGGGCTCTGCTACAGGTCCCGTGAAGTCGTCCTCTCTGCAAAAGGATTCCGAAAATCACTCTGGTGTGCGCGTGCATGTGCACTGCGCGCCATAGTAAAAGTCCAGATCGACAACAACGGAGAAAACTGTGCATGCGCAGTGGGCTGGAGGGACGCAACACAGGATTGTATTGGCTGTTTAGAACTCCAATGATAGGTTGGATCATCCCCAAGTCCAGGCATGCATACGTGGAGCAGTATCAGAGTGGTGTCAGCACTGAAGGCAGTTGCAGAGGGGCAGGTCAAACAGACAGCCCAAGCGGGGGGTCACTTGTGCTCCCCCCAAAATGGCAGATAAAAATTACCTGCATATAAAATAGTAAGCACAACAAAATGAACATAAGTTATGTGTATATACATATGTATTAGGACAAGATGAACATGCATATAAGGAATACCTTAATAAAAATAGAAAAAAACAAGCATTTCTAATAAATTTGTACAGAATAATAAATGATAATAATGGATCATATATAAGTGAGCTGAAAACTAATCACCCGTAGATCAGCACGAAATAAGAGTGGAGAACCAGGTTATTAGGGAGGCCAGGTTAGAGGTGAAGGAGTCTCACCCCTCACATAAAGGATGGATCACCCTGCATCAGCAACAGGACGCAAAGCCCAACCGTATAGTCACAGTGACAGGGTGAAGTCAACCCCCATCAGTTATGCCTGGGAAACATATGTCTGAGTGCTTCATACAGCACTCAGAAGGTTAACTCAGGAGGAAGCTAGGTAATCAGGATGTAAGCTGACACCTGATAGCCAGCAAGGTATAAAAGGATGTTGTTACTGGCAGTAGCTGGCTGCCTTACACCAGACAACTCTGCTATGTGAGCTGCTAGCCAGACGGATTCACCAAACTAACTCTTTCAGCCAAAGTAAGAATTGTTCATTTGTTTTCCTGACTGCTTAATATACACTTATGGTTTGGTAAATGGTTTAGCCAGCCAGCCTGCTAGATAGGCCTGGAGTGTTAGTCAGTTCTCCCAAATGTAGAGCAGGATTTGTTTTGGTGTTTAAAGGGACAGTGTACCCACATGTTATGTTATGTTGTGGAGAAATAAAGCCACTGAACGTTTTCATTATCCTGAAACTACACAAAGTGGGCTGTTCCCTGACCTCGGCTACAGGCCGTCCTGCCACAGGTGGTGTCAGAAGTGGGATGTCGGACGGCCCCTGTATCTGAAGGGCCACACACAAAGTTCCTTGAGCAAAAGCTCCAGCTAGCAGAGAAACAAGCTGAGCAACAGGCCCAGCAAATAGAATGGCAGGCCAAGCAAGCAGAACATAAAGCTCAGCAAGATGAGCAACAGGCCCGGCGAGAGGAAAAGCTACTCCAACTGCTAGTCGAAGGCCAAGCCACAGTCATTTCAAATAACCCACCGGTGATGCTGCCTAAAATGAAGCCAACCGAAGACCCAGAGGCATTTCTCCTCACTTTGAAAGGGTAGCCACGGCTGGACAGTTGGTCGCTTGGTAACGACTCTGGCTCCACTCCTCATAGGAGAAGCTCAGGCAGCCTACTAGGCTCTTCCAGTAGACGAGGCCATGGACTATCAGCAATTAAAGGCTGCCATTCTGGATCGCCTAGGCCTCACTCCAGAGACCTACTGACAGCGGTTCCGGACAGTCAAATATACAAACAGAGACAGACCCCGGGTCGTAGCCCACCGCTTAGTAGACTTATGTACCAGGTGGACACAACCAGAAAAGCATACCAAGGCAGAGATCCTTGAACAGTTTGTGCTTGAGCAGTTCATACAGATACTTCCCCCCTCTACCCGCTCCTGGGTAAAAAGACACGCTGCATTTTCCCTGGATTCAGCAGTCCGCTTGGTGGAAAACTTCCTTGGAGATGAAACACAACAGGATAGCTGGGAATGGTCCGTGCAAACACCAGTTGCTTCCGGTGATGCCAGAGGCAGGAGAGCAGACAATCGAGGGCTCTACAACCCACCAGCTCGGGAGATCCAGTCAACCCTATTGGAAGACCCTTTCCCATCTCGGAGGGTTCCTGGTACAAACTCCCGCAGAGACGCCCGTCCCGGGTCCGAGGCCATTGGATCACTCAAGGGAGGCCGCCACCCACAGTATTCCCTGAGAACCTGGACTCCCGTCACCCATCCGGTGGAGAGGATACCACAACCAACCAGAAGGGAGGATCCCATCCAACAGCGGAGAGGTCCAAACACCGAACCCCGTCGAGAGCTTCCGCTGACGACCGAGTTTGCGGACACAGGAGATGATGAGATGGACTGTTCCTATGGCAGAACCACTGCCACAGCTTCTCCCCGAGGGGACCACAATCCGTGGTTAGTCCCAGCATCTCTGGAGGGGAAAATAGTAAAAGCCATGCTGGACTCGGGATCTGGAAAAACCCTGATCCTAGAAGGCCTAATTCCAAGCAACAGACTATCCTATGACTCTTGGAATATCGAGTGTATCCATGGGGATACAAAGAGATACCCGACTGCGAATATTTTACTGCGTATCAAGGATCAAGAGGCTAGCCTACTAGTGGGAGTTGCTCCCTGGCTACCTGCTCCTGTTCTACTTGACCGAGACTGACCCTACTTCGAAAAATTGTTGGCCCCTACTCCTATGGAGCCTACTTCTCTGGTACCGGAGAAGCCCAGAGACTTGTTTCCTTTTCCCCCAGAGATTTTTCCCGTAGACACCACATCCCAAAGACACGTAAACAGAGACATGCAGAAAAAGAGGACTGGTTAAGAAAGGCTGGGACTCTTGGTAACATTAGTCAGACCAAAGGACTGCAGGTCATGGCCAGAGATGACCAGGGTGGGGAACAGATAGATACAGGAATTTTGCCAGACCTGGATCTTCCTGACTTCCGTCAGAGGCAGAGGGAAGACCCATCTCTGGCTAGACAATATGAGAAGGTGGTACAGGTCAACAACAAGATAATGGATGAACAAGGTGAAGAGTGTTTCCACATTTTGAACTATTGAATGACATCCTATATCGTGTGAATAAGGTTACACAAACAGGGGAGGTCATTCGACAGATGCTAGTCCCTATAGGGTTGATTAAAACAGTGTTCACCCTAGCCCATTCTCTCCCATGGGGTGGTCATTTGGGCAGAGATAAGACCACAGACCGCATCTCGTCCCGATTTTACTGGCCAGGCATACATGGTGACACCATATGTGGGGAAAAAAATATATAATAGTGTAGTATGCTTAAACAGCAATCTATATAAAGAATCACGATTGGGGACTCACAATCTCCAAGTGAAAGTTCAGCAGTGGATACAATAATGTAGACTCAGCAGTATGAAGGGAGGACTTGCTTGACATGAAGTCCCAGATATCAGCAGAACAAACCCTCCATAGAAAAAATGACACTTTTAGTGCAACATTGCATGTTCACTATAAATGTATTGATAAAAGCAATTATTATTGCACTCACATAAGCACTATGTGCATAGACACGTAAATATCGATGCGCAGCTTCAGCGTTCACCATCTACCCACTCCCGAGGTCGCGTCGCATCACTTCCGGTCCGGCCAGTCGTGTCACTCCCATGGGGTGGTCATTTGGGCAGAGATAAGACCACGGACCGCATCTCGTCCCTGTTTTACTGGCCAGGCATACATGGTGACATCATGAAACTATGTGAGACATGTCCTGAATGCCAGTTAACTAGCCAAAAAGGACAGAAGCCGGCTCCCTTGGTCCCTCTGCCCTTGGTAGCCATCCCATTCGAGAGAATTGGGGTAGATCTGGTCGGACCTTTAGAACCCTCTGCGAAGGGACATAAATTTATACTCGTTGTTGTAGATTATGCCACCAGATATCCTGAGGCCTTCCCGCTGAGATCAGCCACTGCTAAACAGGTTGCTCACAGGCTGTTAGAACTGTTCTCTAGGGTAGGACTTCCCCAAGTAATGTTAATTGACCAGGGAACAAATTTCATGTCCTGAAGTTATTGGAGGAAACATCCGTCCGGACCTCAGTCTACCATCCTCAGACTGATGGATTGGGAGAGAGGTTTAACCGTACTTTAAAAACCATGCTTAGGAAGTTTGTGGACACTGAAAAGCGAGCTTGGGATGAACTTCTTCCTTTCCTGTTGTTTGCGGTACGAGAAGTTCCCCAATCATCCACAGGCTTCTCCCCGTTTGAGCTCCTATATGGACGCCAACCTCGGGGTATTCTCGACCTACTGAAGGAATCCTGGGAGGAGGAGCCCTCCCCCTCCAAGAATACCCTTCAGTATGTCATAGACCTTAGAAACCGCCTAGACATGATAGGTCGGTTTGCAAAGGAAAACCTCAAATCTGCTCAAGAACGTCAAGAGAGGCAGTACAACCAAAATGCCCGCTTGAGGGTCTTCCAACCTGGGGACCAAGTGATGCTACTACTACCGACATCAGAGAGTAAACTCCTTGCGAAGTGGCAGGGTCCTTTCCAAGTTCTCCGCCGCACCGGGGAGGTGAACTATGAGATCTCTCAACCAGGGTCCAGGAAGAGTAAACAAATCTACCACGTAAACCTCCTGAAACCCTGGAAAACGATGAGATCGCTGTTCATCCACCCTCGGGAAGGAGAGATGGATTTGGGTCCACAGCTTCCAAAGGGTGACTATCAGGTTCCCATGGGAGGGCAGTTAACAACGGAACAAAGGTCAGACCTACTAGAATTATGTGACCAGTTTCCAGATGTTTTTTCTGAGCTGCCAGGGCAGACTGATTTAGTGTCTCATAGGTTTGAGACAGAACCTGGCGTAAAAGTACGGTCCCATCTCTATCGATTGCCAGAGGGCCGAAAAGACCTGGTAGAGAGGGAAATAATAGACATGTTGGAATTGGGCGTGATCGAGGAGTCCCACAGCGAATGGTGTAGCCCTATAGTGTTGGTCCCTAAACCAGATGGGAAGGTGAGGTTTTGCTTGGATCTGCGAAAGGTAAATGCTATATTCAGATTCGATGCATACCCAATGCCTAGGGTGGATGAATTGCTTGACTCTCTTGGTAAAGCAGAGTATATCTCCACCCTAGATCTCACGAAAGGATATTGGCAGATACCTCTAGCGGAAGAATCCAAATGCAAAACTGCCTTCGCCACCCCTCTTGGTTTATACCAATTCGTCACTATGCCATTTGGGTTACATGGGGCTCCAGCCACATTTCAAAGGTTAATGGACAAGGTACTACGACCCCATAGGACATATGCCGCCGCCTACTTGGATGACATTGTCATCTATAGCAGACACTGGCAGTCTCATATATAAAGGTTAAGGGCAGTCCTAATGTCCTTAAGAGAAGCAGGGCTCACTGCTAATCCAAAAAAATGTGCCCTGGGTAAATCCACTTCAAAATACTTGGGCTATGCCGTTGGTGGAGGGATAGTAAGGCCACTAGCTAGCAAGGTGGCCGCCATAAAGGAAGTCCCCACCCCACAGACAAAGACACAGGTCCGCTCCCTTTTGGGGTTAGCAGGGAATACAGGCGGTTTATCCCCAATTTTTCAGAAATTTCTGCACCCCTAACAGATCTGACAAAAAAAGAGTGCCCCGACCCAAGTTAAATGGTCTTGGGAGTGCCAAGACGCCTTTGACATGCTAAAAAAGTGCCTGTCAGAGGGCCACGCTCTTCGGAGCCCAGATTTTAAAGAGCCCTTCATCATCCAGACGGATGCCTCAGAGGTAGGACTGGGAGCAGTGCTGTCCCAGCAATTTGATGGTGTTGAACACCCCATACTCTTCATCAGCCGGAAGCGTTCCCAAGGGAAGTGAGGTATTCCGTCATTGAGAAGGAGTGCCTCGCTGTAAAATGGGCAATTGAGGCCTTGAGACATTATGTCGCCGGAGTACACTTCACCCTGGTCACTGACCATGCGCCCTTGAAATGGTTAAACACCATGAAGGACACAAACTCAAGGTTGACCAGGTGGTATATGGCCCTCCAACCCTTCTCTTTTGATAAACAGCATAGACCTGGAAAGGACCATGGAAATGCCGATTTTTTGTCAAGAGAAGGAGTGGAGGGTCAGGCTTCAGCCGTGTGGGACCCTAGCCACACACAAACAGGGGAGATATGTGACAGGGTGAAGTCAACCCCTATCAGTTATGCCTGGGAAACATATGTCTGAGTGCTTCATCCAGCACTCAGAAGGTTAACGCAGGAGGAAGCTAGGTAATCAGGATGTAAGCTGACACCTGATAGCCATCAAGGTATAAAAGGATGTTGTTACTGGCAGTAGCTGGCTGCCTTACACCAGACAACTCTGCAATGTGAGCTGCTAGCCAGACGGATTCACCAAACTAACTCTTTCAACCAAAGTAAGAATTGTTCATTTGTTTTCCTGACTGCTTAATATACACTTATGGTTTGGTAAATGGTTTAGCCAGCCAGCCTGCTAGATAGGCCTGGAGTGTTAGTCAGTTCTCCCAAAGGTGGAGCAGGATTTGTTTTGGTGTTTAAAGGGACAGTGTACCCACATGTTATGTTATGCTGTGGAGAAATAAAGCCACTGAACGTTTTCATTATCCTGAAACTACACGTGTGGGCTGTTCCCTGACCTCGGCTACAGGCCGTCCTGCCACAGTCACATACCTCAGAGTATAGAGCAATAGAGTAGGACAAGCACCAGACCGTATCGAGGATAATACAGAGATCGCGATAATGACACATACACCGCACAGGGGGCAGGTACCTGGGCAAAAGATGACTACAGATAGCAGCCCATATTAAGATCCTTGTTCATGCCCAACGGAGTCAAGATACCGAGAGTTCGAATCCATCTGGATTCCTTCTTGAACAGTGATTTCTGCAGATTGCCGCCACGTCGGCCCATTCTCATGACGTCGATAATCTGGTACCTTAATTGACTCACGTTGTGCCCAGCCTGTGTGAAATGATGTGCAACCGGAGCATCCGGGTCACATCTGCGTATGGCCGCTTTGTGCTGTCCAATCCTATCCTTTATTCTCTGGGTGGTCTCCCCCACATACCCATGCCACACGGACATTTAATAAGATATATAACGTCTTTCGACAGACATGTATAATATTCTTTGATCGCATAAGATCTACCGGACAAGGGATGTTTAAATGTAGGACCGTCTATGATACTGTTGCATTGGTTACAACTGTAACACCTATAACAGCCAACTGTGGGGGTGCCAAGGAATGTTTGTTTAACGCTTTTGCCACCAATGTCTGCCCTGACCAATCGGTCACGAAGGTTCTTCCCTCTCTTATAAGAGAATAGGGATGGATATTTAAGGACATGAGCTATGAGAGGATCACTCTGAAACAATGACCAATGATGCTGTATAATATTTCTGATGTGCCCACTATTAGTGTTGTAAGTGGATATAAAAGGCACGAGAACTTCTTTTTCTCAGTACCTGTAGGTCCCGTAGGAGCCCAATCCACCGCCTTCTGTCGTTGTTTAGACAGCAAATCCCTGGGATACCCTCTTAAATAAAATTTAGATTCTACTTTGTCCATACCATCCATGACTTTGGATGGGGTACTAATGATACATTTAGCACTCAAGAACTGACTATAAGGTAAACCCAATGTGGTACCTGGAGGGTTGAAGCTCGAGTAATGCAAAAGATTGTTACGATCTGTGGGTTTAGAAAACAAATCAGATTCTAATTTGCCATTAAGTGCACTGATTGTCGTATCCAAAAAGTCTATCTTAGTAGGGTCATGAGTACATTTCTTATGTTCATTTTGTTGTGCTTACTATTTTATATGCAGGTAATTTTTATCTGCCATTTTGGGGGGAGCACAAGTGACCCTCCGCTTGGGCTGTCTGTGTGACCTGCCCCTCTGCAACTGCCTTCAGTGCTGACACCACTCTGATACTGCTCCACGTATGCATGCCTGGACTTGGGGATGATCCAACCTCTCATTGGAGTTCTAAGCAGCCAATACAATACTGTGTTGCGTCCCTCCAGCCCACTGCGCATGCGCAGTTTTCTCCGTTGTTGTCGATCTGGACTTTTACTATGGCGCGCAGTGCGCATGCACGCGCACACCAGAGTGATTATCGGAATCCTTTTGCAGAGAGGACGACTTCACGGGACCTGTAGCAGAGCCCACAGCTGATATTCATGTCGGGAATGCGTTCGCAGCGCTGACAGATGACGTCATCCTTCCTTTATCACCACCTTGGCAGGGACAGTCTTACACAGACGCCCCCAGCTTCTGACAGGAGCAGGACTGCTGAGTTTCATTAGACTGACTTTTGTTTGCATTTTTGCCTCACACCATTTATCCTGCTCCTTTTTATTTTGCTATTTCACTTACCATATTGGTTGTTCAGTTGCACTTTATTGAACTATTTGTGTGGGGGTTGTTTACTCTCTCTTTGGGACCTGACGTTATTATTGTGGGTCTGGGGGACAGGGAAGTACCCCTCTGTTCCATTGGAGAGAGGGGGAACGAGCCTGACGAAGGGGTGTTCCCCGAAACATTGCCCCCCTGCTGCTTCCCCATTTTTTGTACCCACCTATGTGTTGTCTTGACCCTATATTGTATTTGTACCCTATTCTCCGCCCCCTCCCCCCTCCATTACTCCTTCTGTTTTTGCCTGTTATGTTTTCATTATTGCGTGTTATCATTGTTTGATGTAGGGTATGTGGTTCTGTTTTTGGTGGTTTGTGATACATATTAAATGTCATTTCATTTCTTCTTGGCATTATCCCTTTCATTTGTTCTTTTATCTATAGACAGTGTGTGCTGGGTTATTGTGTTACTTATATACGTATATTGGAGGTATTGGGTCCTCCGTAGTCCGTTGCACCCTGCAAAAATTCTCTTGCTATCCAGTGTGTGCTGTGTATCACTGTCCTGTTCTGTTAGATTTACCCACGGATATACGAGCACCACGTAGACCATATGTCTGAATCACGGGAAACACCTATACCCCACACTGAAGTAAATGTCTTTGCCTACACGGATATAGATGCAAGCCGTATTGCTACATTATGTTTGGGGAATAGGGATTTCCTGCAGGAAATTATCCTGATGATTGTTCAATAAATTTAGAGCGTAAACTTAAACACAAACTTAACCTTGAATTGCATGCCACTACATTAGCGGAATATTATCGTGTTAAAAGGATACCTAGGGGTCTGAGAAGTAATCTCAGACCCAGCTTGTTTGCAGATAATAAGGATTATTGTACTAAATGGGAGGGAATACTGAATAAGTGTTCCCTTGACCTTATTATTCTGACTATTGAACATTGAGCAGATACAAAAGGAGACTGTAGATCTGAAAACTCAGATAGAGGAACTTCAGGGGTCGCTTGCAACGACCCTTTCTGAGTCTGATTTAAATAAATTTAAAAAGGAGTTGGACGAGACTTTAGTGACTAGGAAAGAAAGGATATAGAGACACGTAAACGGGAAAAATTTCTGAGGGACGCAAGGGACTATACTATCAATAAAGTATACAATTGGCGATGGAGGGATTCAAGAAGAGAGAACAGAAGGTGGAAAGCTCCACGTCCACAAGGTGGTCCTCCGGAGTTAAGAGAGACGTTCGATTCCACAGAGAGAGACTCTTCCACAGGGTTGACTCCCGCTTTTTTAGAAGCAGGACCCCCGCATGCCCCTCGCGGAGGACACGCAGGGCGGGGAGGAAACATCACCGGACGAGGGAAACAACAGAGAGGGATGTCGACCCGGTCGCAGACTCGCTGGTGATTAATATTTCTGACATTACACTGACTTATGACCAGGTTAGGGTGCTCAATAAGGGACTATCCTTTGTCCCAACAAATTTTACTAATGCCAGGGATTTGGAAGTTGAATTAGCCCGTTTTTTTAGATCATTAAGACTGAAGGGATTTTTTGCCAAACATACGTTTGACTCTGTACCCCCCTCTGATGATATAGACACCAATATAGACTTTCATTTACTAACATCCGAATGTAAGAACAAGAGTTCTTTCAATCCACCCCCCATCTAATCACACTATAGGGACTTACATTAATTTGGTCCAAAGGGATGTGGCCTCTTTACTGAAACATAAGAATAGACCTAGAGCGTTTAATCTATCTAGAAAAGAGCTAGATGTTATTAAGGAATTGGAGACTAATACGAAATTGATCATTAAACCAGCAGATAAGGGGGGTGCGTTGGTTATCATGAATAAGACTGATTATCATAATGAGATTATGAGACACTTAGGAGATATCAGTTCCTATAAATTGGGTTCAGTCAATCCTACACAAAGGGTTCAAGAAAGAATTTCCCAGGTTGTGGCCCTTGCACTGGAAAGTGGGGTTATTACGAGTAAGCAGAAGGAATATCTTATTAAAAAGGACCCCATTATACCAGTACTATATACTATACCAAAGATTCACAAGAATTTGTATTCACCGCCTGGTAGACCCATAGTAGCGGGCACAGATTCTGTCTTCCAGCCCTGTTCAGTATTTTTAGATAAACTTCTGAGACCACTGGTCACCAACAGTAGATCCTATATAAGGGATAACACACACTTTCTTGAGAAAATTAGGGAATTACCTATTTTGTACCAACGTTTGATACTTGCAATGTTAGATGTAAATAGTCTCTATACGTCCATACAACATGCTGATGGTATATTGGCAGTGAGGGAAGTAGTGGAGCAAGCTGGTGTATTTACACCAAAGGAGGGTATGCTGATTGTTGATCTTTTAGAGATCATTTTATGCGAGAACTATTTTCTGTTCGAAGATAATTACTATGTTCAAATTCAGGGGATGGCCATGGGCTCGAACGTCGCACCCACATACGCCAACATCTTCATGTCCAAATTCGAGGATGATTATGTATATTGCAATCAGTCCTTTTTGGACCATGGACGTATGTGGGTGCGTTTTATAGATGACGTGTTTATGGTGTGGCAGAATGATACCACCTCTTTATTGGCTTTTGTTTCGGAGCTCAATCAGGCCCACAGAACACTTAGATTCTCGTGTACTCATGACCCTACTAAGATAGACTTTTTGGATACGACAATCAGTGCACTTAATGGCAAATTAGAATCTGATTTGTTTTTTAAACATACAGATCGTAACAATCTTTTGCATTACTCGAGCTTCCACCCCCCAGGTACCACATTGGGTTTACCTTATAGTCAGTTCTTGCGTGCTAAACGTATCATTAGTACCCCATCCAAAGTCATGGATGGTATGGACAAAGTAGAATCTAAATTTTATTTAAGAGGGTATCCCAGGGATTTGCTGTCTAAACAACGACAGAAGGCGGTGGATTGGGATCCTACGGGACCTACAGGTACTGAGAAAAAGAAGTTCTCGTGCCTTTTATATCCACTTACAACACTAATTGTGGGCACATCAGAAATATTATACAGCATCATTGGTCATTGTTTCAGAGTGATACTCTCATAGCTCATGTCCTTAAAGATCCACCCCTATTCTCTTATAAGAGAGGGAAGAACCTTCGTGACCAATTGGTCAGGGCAGACATTGGTGGCAAAAGCGTTAAACAAACATTCCTTGGCACCCCCACAGTTGGCTGTTATAGGTGTTACAGTTGTAACCAATGCAACAGTATCATAGACGGTCCTACATTTAAACATCCCTTGTCCGGTAGATCTTATGCGATCAAAGAATATTATACATGTCTGTCGAAAGACGTTATATATCTTATTAAATGTCCGTGTGGCATGGGTTATGTGGGGGAGACCACCCAGAGAATAAAGGATAGGATTGGACAGCACAAAGCGGCCATACACAGATGTGACCCGGATGCTCCGGTAGCACATCATTTCACACAGGCTGGGCACAACGTGAGTCAATTAAGGTACCAGATTATCGACGGGATGAGAAAGGGCCGACGTGGCGGCAATCTGCAGAAATCACTGTTCAAGAAGGAATCCAGATGGATTCGAACTCTCGGTATCTTGACTCCGTTGGGCATGAACAAGGATCTTAATATGGGCTGCTATCTGTAGTCATCTTTTGCCCAGGTACCTGCCCCCTGTGCGGTGTATGTGTCATTATCACGATCTCTGTATTATCCTCGATACGGTCTGGTGCTTGTCCTACTCTATTGCTCTATACTCTGAGGTATGTGATTATACGGTTGGGCTCTGCGTCCTGTTGATGATGCAGGGTGATTCATCCTTTATGTGAGGGGTGAGTCTCCTTCACCTCTAACCTGGCCTCCCTAATAACCTGGTTCTCCACTCTTATTTCGTGCTGATCTACGGGTGATTAGTTTTCAGCTCACTTATATATGATCCATTATTATCATTTATTATTCTGTACAAATTTATTAGAAATGCTTGTTTTTTTCTATTTTTATTAAGGTATTCCTTATATGCATGTTCATCTTGTCCTAATACATATGTATATACACATAACTTATGTTCATTTTGTTGTGCTTACTATTTTATATGCAGGTAATTTTTATCTGCCATTTTGGGGGGAGCACAAGTGACCCTCCGCTTGGGCTGTCTGTGTGACCTGCCCCTCTGCAACTGCCTTCAGTGCTGACACCACTCTGATACTACTTCACGTATGCATGCCTGGACTTGGGGATGATCCAACCTCTCATTGGAGTTCTAAAAAGCCAATACAATCCTGTGTTGCGTCCTTCTCCTTCCGTGCACCCCAAAACTGGAACAACCTACCAGAGACTCTCACATCCACCACCAGCTTAAGTTCTTTCAAATCTAAGGCTGTCTCACACTTTAATCTGGTCTGTAACTGTTTCATACGCTCATAATATATATTTTCTTTAACTGTGCATGCAATGTCTTGTATATAATGTATACCTTGTTCATTTATGTAACTGTATTTGTAACCATGGTGAAAATAAATGTGAACTAGCGCTAAAGTGTAAAACACAGTGTGATATTAAAAAAAAAAACCTCTAATAAAGGATGGCTGCCCGGTGATACTGCCAGTACTAACAGAATAACATAAAATAGAGAAAAACCTGGCGCCAAATTGTCAGTGGAATGTCCTGTACTCCTCAAGGGATCCGCACACTTGCTCGACAGACCATGCAAAGAAATAAACACAAACAAACAAAAATCATAGCGCAACACTGTAGGGTGAGCAGTAATGCACTAATATATACAAACAATTAAGAATCCTAGCGACAATTAAAACAACTATTTATTAAAAAGAAGAACTATGCCAAGACAAAGGACCGCAGGTCATCTGGGACACAAAAATTGGAGCCCTACTTACAGACAGCAAGGCTTAAACTCGCATGGTAGGAACAAGTCCTAGATGGAGATGGTCTCCCTGCCGGGTGATGTCTCTGCTCCACTGCGGCTCAAACTCCAGTCAGTCCCTACGATGGTAGCCGGAACCTCTCCGGCCGTGGAGGTTGGTGTGCGGGGTCCACAGCTCTGCACCGCGTGTAGACACGCCTCACTTCCTCCTCCGGAGCAACGGGAAGTCTCTGCGCGCCCGCGCGCGATAGTACCCGTGGCCTTAAAGGGACAGCTGGCAGGCAGAATGAAAAGCAGGTCTCCAAAGCCAAATGACCTTAAACGTCCAAAGTCAATCAAACAGTGGCTGTGCCACTAGCCCTACGCGTTTCGTAGATGTCACTCTACTTCCTCAGGGGCTGAAAACAATGATACTGTGGGCCATTTCGCGCCAAAAATCAGAACCTGATGACGTCATCAGGTTCTGATTTTTGGCGCGAAATGGCCCACAGTATCATTGTTTTCAGCCCCTGAGGAAGTAGAGTGACATCTACGAAACGCGTAGGGCTAGTGGCACAGCCACTGTTTGATTGACTTTGGACGTTTAAGGTCATTTGGCTTTGGAGACCTGCTTTTCATTCTGCCTGCCAGCTGTCCCTTTAAGGCCACGGGTACTATCGCGCGCGGGCGCGCAGAGACTTCCCGTTGCTCCGGAGGAGGAAGTGAGGCGTGTCTACACGCGGTGCAGAGCTGTGGACCCCGCACACCAACCTCCACGGCCGGAGAGGTTCCGGCTACCATCGTAGGGACTGACTGGAGTTTGAGCCGCAGTGGAGCAGAGACATCACCCGGCAGGGAGACCATCTCCATCTAGGACTTGTTCCTACCATGCGAGTTTAAGCCTTGCTGTCTGTAAGTAGGGCTCCAATTTTTGTGTCCCAGATGACCTGCGGTCCTTTGTCTTGGCATAGTTCTTCTTTTTAATAAATAGTTGTTTTAATTGTCGCTAGGATTCTTAATTGTTTGTATATATTAGTGCATTACTGCTCACCCTACAGTGTTGCGCTATGATTTTTGTTTGTTTGTGTTTATTTCTTTGCATGGTCTGTCGAGCAAGTGTGCGGATCCCTTGAGGAGTACAGGACATTCCACTGACAATTTGGCGCCAGGTTTTTCTCTATTTTTTGTATTTGTAACCATGTATTATTTTGTTTTACTCTGTGCCCAGGACATACTTGAAAACGAGAGGTAACTCTCAATGTATTACTTCCTCGTAAAATATTTTATAAATAAATAAAATAAATAAATAAATCCAGCCCACTGCGCATGCGCAGTTTTCTCCGTTGTTGTCGATCTGGACTTTTACTATGGCGCGCAGTGCGCATGCACGCGCACACCAGAATGATTTTCGGAATCCTTTTTCAGAGAGGACGACGTCACGGGACCTGTAGCAGAGCCCACAGCTGATATTCATGTCGGGAATGCGTTTGCAGCGCTGACAGATGACGTCATCCTTCCTTTATCACCACTTTGGCAGGGACAGTCTTACACAGACGCCCCCAGCTTCTGACAGGAGCAGGACTGCTGAGTTTCATTAGACTGACTGTGGTTTGCATTTTTGCCTCACACCATTTATCCTGCTCCTTTTGATGTTGCTATTTCACTTACCATATTGGTTATTCAGTTGCACTTTATTGAACTAGTTGTGTGGGGGTTGTTTACTCTCTCTTTGGGACCTGACGTTATTATTGTGGGTCTGGGGGACAGGGAAGTACCCCTCTGTTCCATTGGAGAGAGGGGGAACGAGCCTGACGAAGGGGTGTTCCCCGAAACATTGCCCCCTGCTGCTTCCCCATTTTTTGTACCCACCTGTGTTGTCTTGACCCTATATTGTATTTGTACCCTATTCTCCGCCCCCTCCCCCCTCCATTACTCCTTCTGTTTTTGCCTGTTATGTTTTCATTATTGCGTGTTATCATTGTTTGATGTAGGGTATGTGGTTCTGTTTTTGGTGGTTTGTTTTACATATTAAATGTCATTTCATTTCTTCTTGACATTATCCCTTTCATTTGTTCTATTATCTATAGACAGTGTGTGCTGGGTTATTGTGTTACTTATATATGTATATTGGAGGTATTGGGTCCTCCGTAGTCCGTTGCACCCTGCAAAAATTCTCTTGCTATCCTGTGTGTGCTGTGTATCACTGTCCTGACATGTATTCTAATGTAATTGTTGTATGCATTACAGCTTGTACACAGCAATATGCTAGTAATGATTTCTTTCCGTTCTCAGTATTTAATTTGTTCTATTTTTCCCTTTTTTGGGTTGTATTTATAGTATGCACTGTACATATTTATATCACCTATGGGTAGAGCATTTTTATATCAGTACCATCACTTTATTATGTTATTGATGTTATCTTTTCACACTGCAGGGTTGCTTAAAGGACCTCCTTCCTCCCGCTCTGGCTGCAGGGTTGCCATGGTGACCGGTACACATGCCATGTGGAGTCCTGTGTCTCCATGGCTGCCTGGAGCCTGCGTCATCTGACATCAGCGTTGGCGCGCCTACATCAGGGCGGGCCAGTGTTGATGGAGGCGGACGGCCATGGGTAGGGTGAGTACCAGGTTATAAATGTCTTTAAATGTTTGTTAATGTAGCCCTCGCCTTGATAAAGACAGCATCTCACTGCCGAAACGTTGGCTTTATGGCACATTTAATAGTTTTGCTTAAGTCCGTGTGCCTGCCTCCTTTCTGCATGTCAGCTATTGTACCGAATACACTAATTACATTCCATAGCTATGTAAAGAAAAAAACATCACAAAACACTTTGCTTTAAAATGACCATAGATTTAATAAAAACATTTTTAAAAAGTCAAGCTGCAGAACTTACATATTAATAACACCACTAATACTAGTTACTTACTATATAACAAAGCTGCCATTTCTCCAACGTTACCACATTATAATTAGAGGTCAGAACTAGATTACTTTCAAACCTGGGCATGGAACCATTGTCCTTACATTCCTGACATGTGAAGTCATAATTCTAGTTTTGTCATTCAGCCTGAGCATGGTAAAAACTGTCATATATATATCCCATCAGAGGTGTCAACCCCCAAGCACCAACATTGTTGAAATTTCAATTTTAAGTGTAAAAGTACTGTTGTCTTTATCAGTGAGACTCCATTGAAGTCTATAATACTAAGTCAGCAAGAATGAATCCAATTCATTGAGACTCACAGAAAATCAGCGAAAGGTGATGCCTGTCGCATGGGAGGTCCCACAACATGGCCTCTCAGACGGAGACACCCACCCACAAAACTTTAGTAAGTAATTTAACATCATGTGAACTAAATAGCACGTTTAGACTAGCAGCATATCATCTAAGGCCAATAATTTAACGTTATGTCATGTTTTCTCCTGAAAAGGAGCATTGAATTAACTATAATGACCATTACTGATAATTACAAGCAAATGATATGCAAATGAGGCTTTACAATAACAGCCTACAACAGTGTGTTAAATGTAACACGGTGACTTAATGTTAGGTCATACCTAAACTTGCTGTTATTCACATCCAGACCCTAAAACAAGGCTTTTAAAGGTTTGGATGGGTGTAACTCCACAGTTAGGCATGAGTTATGTAACTGTAACCATGCTGTAAAATGGCTGCAGTCATCTCTCCTGCTGACAGTAAGGCCTGGTAAGTTATGGGCATGCCAGCAGTAATTATGGAGGTTTGCCCTCACACCCTGGTGAGGTGCCATATGTATGGATGGGAGTGGTCAAAGGTTCTGACTCCCTGGTTGGTGATGTCAGAGTTGTGTCAGCCCCCAGAGGATACATAAGGCACAGCACTGATCAAAAGTTAGTTCAGAGATTGTTGCTAAGTAGTTGGAGGAGTTCAGAGTTGGTACACTACAGGACTAATGAGACTGTGACCAGGGACCTGGCGCAGAATAGATATCCCTACGGGGATAGGGAATCCCTACATTAGGAGGACAATACCTTTCAAAGGGAAGTACGGTGAACAATGGAGGGCTAAATTCACCCATTGTGGAAGGCAGCTGGCCCACCGTACTAATAAAGATGACTCTGATAAAAGATACCCTCGTGTGTAAGTGTGGAGTGATTACACAGGGGGCTGCACCACAGAGGAGTTCCTCACCAGGACCATCCACAAGCGGACGCTGGGATCCTGATGAGGTGGAGGCGCTGCACTGGATCTAGGTAGGACTTAAGCACACTACCTCAGCTGCCTGTCTGGGTTGGCAATCCCCAATACAACATCATGCGGGAGACTCAGGTGTCCTGTTGCCAACAGGTGCACCACCAGACAACACACTGTAATGGGGACTGGTTAGACCACAGGGGCCAATATGAGATTGGGTGGGTCAGGCCGGTTCAGAAAACCCGTTACATAACATAACATTATTTCCAACATTATTGTCTGCTCCTCTTTCTCAACGTCAGTTAAACACCTATTACAGGGTCTAGAGTGGAGCCATGCCAAACATATATTGGGGCCTATTCACTAAACTTCGATAAGTTCAGTGCATTACTGAGCAGGTTTGTATGTTCTTACTGCACTATAAGAAATGTGTGTCAAAGCGGTATTCACTAAAAAAAACTTGCACGTTTTTTATAGTGCGGTAAAAAAAATGGAACATCGCACTACTTTGTGTTTGCTTAAAGAGCGGTTTCGCTACAGCAGCCTGGAAGAGCTGCACGGAGAGAACTGTATCTTTATGCACAGCTCTAACAGGCAATCACACCGTTTTAATGTTAATTTTAATAACAGAAGAAAGAGAGAACACCGGCAGAGTAAAGGCACTACCTGCCGGATAAGTCCCTACAGCATGCACTCGATGTCTGTGTGGGGGGAAGGTACCTACATATAGTTAGAGACAACCGAGGAGCGTAGTGGTACTGGTCTGTTGTGTATTGTATAGTTGTAAAGTTAAAACACTATTTATTAAACTGCATTAAAATAATAGGACCAGATTAGATAAGTGAGAACAATAAAATCGTATTAAATAATAGCAGTAGATGATAATGAATGATTAAGGCAGTGGGTGACCAGTTTAAGTGAGTTAAGTCAGTGAATACCACAGTTTGCATCTAGTGAGGTCACGCAAGCCACACTATGCCAAAGAATACAGTGTAATGCCCTAAAGAGTATATATATATATATATATATAAATATATATATATATATAGAGGCAGTGACCACTTGCAAACAATCAGTGACAGTGTAGTGCCAAATAAACAGAGAAAAACATGTTTCCTAGATCACAGCAAGCCCTGTGATGATTAAATCACATACATACATGGTAGAGTATATCAACAAATAATGTAGCAGGTGGGTGTCTGTATAGAGACCCCGCTTGTACTGTAGCTGACCCTTGTAGCAAATTAACTACACACAGGGGAGGGAAAGAATAGTACAGATCCCTACACACCAATCTAGACTGACCCTGCAGGGCTATGGCAAATTAACCATAGATAGCTACCTGTAAAATGAAAAGCAAATACCAGCTTACCTTGTCCCTCAAAAACATACCCCTGCGTCACTGGGTGGGGAGAGGACAGAAAGAGGGAGAGAAGACCCTCAAAACTTATCTGTGCTGGCCCTGCGGGGATGCATTCCAAGAAGGCTGCGTGCTGATCTGTGTTTGCTGCGTGGCTGCAATGTGCAATGCTCAATCAAGCAGGCGTGCACTCGGTAGGCAGTAGCGTGATGGTGATGTGTGACATCATGGCACTCCCCTCTGACGCACGTTTCGCATAGGCGTCTTCCTGAGAGGGATAGGACCTCCCATTTTAATAACAGCATTGAAGCAGGGGGTCTCCTGAGCTGAACTGCATTCATTTCAGCTTCCAGAGTTACAGGCCCCGGTATAGTGTTGGTATCTTCTGTGTGTTTAAAGGTCCCGGTCACGTGACGTTAGAGAATTTAAACATGGCGGGGATACCGGCACCCCATACCGGGGTCTGTAACTCGGGAAGCAAGGGGTCCCCAAGGCTGAAATTAATGCGGTTCAGCTCAGGAGATCAGCTGCTTCAATACTGTGTTATTAAAGCTGCAGTTCAAGCTGCCGTTTTTAAAAAATATTTTTTTCCCCCATTCAATATGTGCATCAATACAATCTGCACACTGACAAATGATTAGAAACTGTAAGCTGCAGCTCGATCCGTTCTCCTGTAATCGATCGCTTGCTCAGGGTTATTTAATTCCGTTCTTGCACAGCATTTTGGGCAATGTAGTTCCTAGAATATGATTGACTGGGCAGTTACTAGATACAATTGGTGGACTGCTAGAGAGAGGGCGGGTCTCAAGAGCCAAAGCCTACCAGAAGGGGAAGGAGCTGTCACTTTGGAAATGCTTCCTACATTAGAAACATTAAAGTCTTTAAAACATTCTTTTTTTTTTTTTTTAAATGCTACAAGTATTTTCTCCTAGTATAGAACTGATTTATTTAAAAAAAAAAAAAAAAACACATGTAGGATAATGCTTGAACTGCTGCTTTAAAATTAACATTAGAACCGCTTCATTACCTTAGCGGCTAGCCCCAGGATTCAATTCTATGCAGTAAAAATAAGAGACTCCTTGATGTGCAAATCGCGATTCCGATTTCGCCACCCTTTAGATTGCGAGAAAGAATGCGAGTTTTTATAGTACTATATGCATATCTCAGTTTAGTGAATAGCCGTTGCTGGCAAAAAATGTGAGTTTGGCCCCCTAATGTCACATCACTAGAAAATAATGCAAGGTTATGCTACAATAATGTGATGTCAAATCTGTGCTAATGAGATACAGAACGGCTGTCATTTTTTAATATAAATCGCTGGTGGACATGCGTTAACCTCAGAGAAATAAAGTTTATTTCTTATTTATATGCCCTCATTTAACGGAGCTTTGTTGATCTGGGCCTAAGTATGGGGCTGGTTCTCCCATTATCCACTGAAAAAAATAGTGGATAATATAAATGCTCAAAAGTCAATGTTAAATTGCATATACTTGGAATTCAAGAAGAGCTAGCATCTACTATGGAAATTATTAATTAGAAAAAGAATGACTTGTATACAAATGTTCAAGGAGTTAGCAGTGGCCCGAGCAATCCAGCAGATTGACTAATAATTCCCTTTTTCTCATGTAAAATCTTAAAAACACTAACGGGTGTTACAGCTTGTGTACAGTTGGGTACATACCCGGGTACAGCTCGTGTACATACCCGGGTACAGCTCGTGTACAGTTGTGTACATACCCGGGTATAGCTCGTGTACAGTTGGGTACATACACGGGTACAGCTCGTGTACAGTTGGGTACATACCCGGGTACAGCTCGTGTACATACCGGGTACAGCTCGTGTACAGTTGGGTACATACCCGGGTACAGCTCGTGTACATACCCGGGTACAGCTCGTGTACATACCCGGGTACAGCTCGTGTACAGTTGGGTACATACCCGGGTACAGCTCGTGTACATACCCGGGTACAGCTCGTGTAGTTCCAGAGCTCTGTGAACTAGAATATCAATTATGTAAAGCTTTTTTTGCTGGTTTATTAAAGAGAACCACAGCTGCGACAAATCAAATTATTTCATATAAATAACAGTCCCAGCGGCCTCCTCCCACATGTAAAAGCCGTTGGGGAGAAATATTATTCCACGTTTATATTTTGCAAAGCACCTAATCCTCCGCAGCCTGTGTAACGCGGCTGTATAACAGAACATGTCTGGCGATATACTGAACGGCAAACATAACCGTACAGGATGTAACTTGCCTGACACTGCAATTCAACGCCTAAATAAACAAGTCAATGTCAAAGTGACTGGGTGTTAGCACACAGCAGCTTTAATGGCCCTGCTAGGCTAGCCTTGCCAAGATCACTGGAGGAGGCGCGTCTTATCTGCCCCGGGGCATGCTGGGATATGTAGTTCTTCGCTTAATTTTATGGCCGGCTGGGGGGCGCTGGCAGTCACACATGGCTACGGACTGAAGCTGCCTCCCATTGATAAGAAATGCGCTGCCGCTGCGCGCCACAGCTGAGAGGGTTCAACAAAAACTATTTACCAGCAGAATACGGAGCCCTGACCCTGCACTACAAGTCCCATAATGCCGGGCAGGGGGCGTGTCAGAGCGCGAGCTGCGAGCCCGATATGCATGAATGGGCGGCGGATACACTCTATCCCAACGGGAAAGCTGCGAAGGGAGCCGCGCACACCCACGTTACATGTATTCTTTCATCATTAAAGCACCGCACGTTTATTTGTGTTCGGCAACACGTGGGATGCCCCGGCTCCGGATGCTGAGTGACCTGTACCCGGTAGGAAGTCCCGCCGAAGCCTAGAGCCCGGAGACTCCTCCCTACCCGGAGGGACAGCCCGGGGTGGCGGAAGAAGCAGCCCGGGGATCGGAGCAGCCCGGCGGTGGCGGCGGACCGGAAGCAGCACAGAACCGGAGGGAGATAATGCCTGGGGGCGAGATGACCTCCCTGATACAGAGGGTCGCTCAGCAGGCCCGGCTGACCTTCCGGAGCAGCAGCGGCCTCGGCCCGTCTGACGGCGGCAGTAAAGGCTTCGCGGAGAACGTGAGCCGCCTGAGCGCGCTGCTGAGCGAGATCCGCGCGGAGGACCTGAAGATCCGGCCCCGCAAAGCCGGGCAGCCCGCGCCGCCCCCGCCGCAAAGCCCGCCCGTCACCTACATGCACATCTGCGAGACGGACTGCTTCAGCATGGGGGTCTTCCTGCTGAAGGGCGGCGCCTCCATCCCGCTGCACGACCACCCGGGCATGCACGGCATGCTCAAGGTGCTGTACGGCACCGTGCGCATCAGCGGCTTCGACAAGATGGACCCCCCGCCCTCTCCCGCCGCGGGGGGCGTGAAGGAGCCGCCGCCGCTGCTGCAGTTTAACCCGCCACTGCCGCCTTACCAGCGGGCCTCCCTGCGCCGGGCCTGGCTGCGCACCGTGGGCGAGTTCAGCGAGAGCAGCGGCCCCTGCCTGCTGAGCCCGCACCGCGACAACCTGCACCAGATCAGCGCGGTGGGCGGGCCCAGCGCCTTCCTGGACATCCTGGCGCCACCGTACGACCCGGAGGACGGGCGGGACTGTCACTACTACCAGTTACTGCAGCAGCAGCAGGACGCTCCCGAGCCGGCGGGGAAGCCTGAGGGGGATGGGCCCCAGCACCCGCCTGATGCCACGGCCGGGGTGACCCCGCTGGAGGTGTGGCTGCTGGAGATCCCGCAGCCGGGTGACTTCTGGTGCGGGGGCGAGCCCTACCCGGGTCCCAAAGTCTCCATCTGATCCTCCCCTCACTTTTATGGATTGCGAGCGCTCCTGAACCTCTAAAGGCTGCGCTTATAGTAGACGCGACTGCTTGATCGCTAAAAGTCATCTCAATTTGATTTTTCCAGCAACCGTAGCCTGATGTCGCTGGCACTATAAGCGTAGCCTAAGGTTGAACAGCCCCCCCCATACTCTCTGCTACACAAGTACAAAAACTGGGAGGGGAGATCAGTACTGCTATAGGGGATCTGCCTTCAGGAGCCACATGGACATCTTCCCCCATAGGGGGGGGGGGGGGGGAGGCATTTAGTCACTGGGAGAGAGTTTAAGGGGGAAGTTATCCCATGTTTTTTTCACTGCCACATATCCATTCCAGGTCCATGTCTGCAGCACTTACATTTAAAAGCCATAATTGTATATTAATACTTGCATATATTGTTGATCTATATTTTCCCCCCAATGATGTGAGCAAACACTACCTTATGACTGATGGATGACACATTGCAGCCTCACAATTGTAGTTAATTTATTGTTTTTTTTTTTCTTTTTGTTTTTTTTTGCTGAATGTATTTTATTACTCTCAGTTGAAGTTAAAGGCTAGGAAAAATAAAGTTATGACTAAGTGTATATGATGTGCTATTTACGGGTTTAAAAAAAAACATGTTTTCTGAAGTCCTAAATAGATTTATCTGCTGCAAATTATATATGGAGATGATTTCAAGCATGTTTATCAACCAGAAACATATTTACGCGTCCAGGTTTTTTAATTTTGTAACGTATACAATTTCGATATAAAGGCAACTAGTAATGGTGCCATTTTAATATCGGATTAAAATCTTGGTTTTACTGGTTGTCGCACAAAAATGGCAAGTACTAGTTATGATTACTTCAGTGGAACTCCCCATAGGATCAAGAAGTCACCCTAAAACTGAACTTCTCTATGGGTGACTGCTGCTGTATTTTCAAGGTCATAGTTACAGAATATTTAATAACCATTTTACATACTGGGGTCATTCAATCAATGTAGTCTTGCTACACACGTGAAAAAACCGCCACCAGATTTGCCAAAAAAAAAATCTTATCTTTTAAACTTTTTGCATAGGTGGAGACTGATTTAAAAAAAAAGGGGGGGGGGGGGGGCTGCAAAGATTAATTTCTTGAAGCTGTATTCAAATCTCAAAATGTATTCTTCCTGGGGCTGATCTTGTCAAAACATTAAAGATCAATTGACTGATGGCCTCTACAAAAATAAAATTTTAACTTTTAGATTTCTTTAATCTAAAAAATGTGTCCACTCTTAATGATAGGAGAGTTGTATAAGGCCGAGTCCACGGTCCCTGCTGGCGTGCTGAGGCGCGCTGAGGCGCAGGGAAAACGGGTGCTTTCCCTGGCCTTGCGGTTGCTTACCGCAAGCGCTCTCAGCAGCCGTCAGGGGGCGGTCCGGGGGCGGGCGCGTCACTGGCCGGGGGCGGGCCAGTGACGTCACGGAGCTGGTTCGCCCTCATTGGGCGAACCGCTCACGTGACCGGCCTGTCTCGCCGGCAAGCGGGGGAATTTTAAATTCCCCCAAGACCTGCGCTTCCGCAAGCGCGCGTAAGCGCAGGTGAGCCCCTACTAAAGCCGCTCTAATTGCGGCTGTAGGGGCT
Organism: Ascaphus truei; assembly: GCF_040206685.1. Lineage (NCBI taxonomy): Eukaryota > Metazoa > Chordata > Amphibia > Anura > Ascaphidae > Ascaphus > Ascaphus truei. The sequence goes on from NC_134490.1 coordinate 101,760,889, forward strand.
CAGTGCTGAGCGCGCTTCCGCCAGCAAGCACGTAACATGGCCGAGGCCTAATGGGCAACATACTGTACACCTAAAACACCAGTGGGCAGAATTTTATAAACCAATATTTATTACTATGGTTCCACTTTAAAACCGTATCCCTAATTATTCACTGCAAAGAATAAAGGCTTCAAACTTTCATTTTGCAGTATAATTTAGGAAACCACTATCCACGTGTGGGGCAAAACAGCATGATGTATTGCAGCTGATACAAACCAAGTCACATGCTAATGTTTTTATCATAAGGAGTCATTTTAAGTGACTCATTCCATATCGAATCCTGATTTTTTTTTTTTCATCTGTATTATATGTACAGTAGATACTGTATGTTGTATGTGGCAAACATTTCTGCATAATGCTTCCCCTGTTTCATATGAATCCCATGCCTATTGTGAAATCTACCATTAGTTGTGAAAGTCAGATCAATTCATTTTTCGAATATCATATTTTTGACATTCAGATATCTGTAGCATTCTTTCTTCGGTTACAAAAGCACCAATTATATGGTGCCTTTTCTAAACTAGAATGTGAGGCCTACATTTGAGACAGAAAATTATTGAAAGTACATCCAAATGTCTTTTTCCTGAATGCTTGCTTCAGACATTAATTACAGCATGCAATGTTTAAACTGCAGATGATATAAAGATTGTGGGTTCATACATGTACACTAAGTCCCTTTTTTAACTTCATCCATTTTTAGGGAAATGTCTACATCTGTTGGGCTATATTCCAAAAGACACCTGGTGCCAGATGATATCTTGTCACCTATTCACTTGAATAGACCGTAGGGTGTTTTATAGAATAGCACCGCTTGGTCAATATGGGCCTTAATCTCCTGCATTAAACATTCTGTACAGCCCAGCCCTTCACCCATGGACAACCATGAGGCTTACCGTGTGTGTGTGTGTATTCTACAAAGCGTTCTCAAACACTGATATGCTGAATGCTCAAAAAGCGATGCGCTGCAGGAGTGAACGTAAGGGTTTCAGGAACCGCTATTAAAGTCGCTGCGGCTTACAGTCCATATTTTAAGAACCCCTTTATACTTTGTTGCTTAATGAAAGGGAAAAGCTACAGCCATGACGTGTTATTTGGGTGAGCATTTGTGCTTTATTGCAACTGTTTGAAACCACTTACTGATGATGCTCATCAGCGACAAACTATTCTAAAACCATTTTCTGCTAAATCTACCCCCAGGCAGCAAAGAGGTTAAAAACAAAAGCTTACCGTCCATTGCTATTCTTTTGTAGACCTTAACAAACGGCGTTGACAAGTTCTACAATGTGCTGGTAGCTAATATAATTGGGTTTGTGTAGTTTTAATTGTTTTGGAAGGAAATGTAACTTTTTTTTTATATACAAAGTGGTTGTCATTAGGATTGTGAAAACGCCTAAAAATGCCTTTGTGGACACTACCTGAAGCAGCAATAATTGCTGAATGCTCTTCATGAAATGCAATATAAAGTATCTTTTATGCTCTGGTTTTAAAAGCAACAAATATTACCTATATTATAGTGATTGATGCATATTGCTAACATGGGTTATTTTGCATTTTATTTTTCTGCTTGTGGATATATATATGTATGTGTGTTCGACAAACCTATACATTTGCTTGCCCCGGGCGAGTGGATTTAACATCGTGGCGAGCTCCTATTGGCCCATTTTTTTGTTCATTTGGCCCCATCTGAAAAAGAGCAGCCCCCCCCCCCCCCCCTTCCCCTTTGCTGTTCATCAGAACAGTCCTGGCAGCCCTGCCTAATTTACATCAGTGAACAAAATGACGGTGTTTTATTACATGAGAACCCATCAGAATGCTTGAATCCCTTTCCGGTTGCATTTGTGGGCAATGAAGTCAGTTGGTGGAGCTGTGCACATGAAGCAGTGGTTTCCACTGAAAATGACCATGCTGCAACATAATCTATCCTATCTATCCATGGCACTCCAGAATTAGAAAGCTAAAAATATGCATTTATTTAACACCTCATGAGATACAAACAATACAATCTGAGCATCTCCTGTTTTGTTAAATGTATCTTTTATATTAGTTATTTTTATAATATTTTGATCTGGAGCGGTGAACACGGATTGTCCAGCGAGTACCTATGCTACAGCTAAGTTTCTATTTCTCTTCAAGAGTGCTTTCACCAACTTCAGATAATGTATAATGTATATTAACAAAGGATACAATTTCTATTAAAAAAAAATCCCCAAATCACATTTTGGGCTACATCCGCAAATACACTAAAAACAATAGAAATAGATGACCACTGCCTGTGGAAACAAAATATGTAGGTGAATATAGAACGTGGAGGCAGAAAGATTCGAGTCTGTCACTGGTCTAGGAGGAAGGAATAGTCTAGAGCAGCGGTGCGCAAACTGTGGGGCGCGACCCCCAGGGGGGGCGCGAGACTGCCGACGGGGGGCGCGGGGTTTACAGAGGCCCCGCGCGCTTCCCGAAGGCACTTAAATTAAGTGCCGGGGGAGCTGCAGGGCCTCTGTAAACCTAACTTACCGTGGCTCCGGCGGCTTCCTCCCTGCGTCGCCATGGCAACGCGGCGTCAAAATGACGCGAGGTCATGTGACGTCCCGTTGCTATGGCAACGTGACGTCATTACGCCGGAGCGCGGGTAAGTTGGGGTTGGGGGGGGTGCGGGAGTGAGGGGACAGCCGGCAGGGGGGCGCAGGGAAAAAAGTTTGCGCCCCCCCTGGTCTAGAGGGTGAATTTATATCCTGTATTTCAAATTAAAAGATCACTTGTGAGCACATTCACATGTCTTAGACAGGTCTGCAACACTTCCTTTCACCATTATCACCTAGCATACAGTGCTTCCACTGCAGCAAGGGATTCTGGGAAATAACATGCAAATGAGCACACAATGTCACCTTTTGCCCGAAATACTGTATATACACAGTCAATAGACCACTGTAGTGAATGGCAGAAAATGAATAATTGGCGGTGTCATAATATAAGGTCTTAGGGAGCAGTCCTTACCCGAAGTGTATCAGCAAAAATAAGGAGTACAAAATGATTGGACTCCAAAGAAATGGGCTGCACCCATTAAACCTACACCTCGTATTCGTATGATTTACTAGTGTGGTCTGAGCAGCACACATTATTACTAGGTGGAGCTTTAATTTATGAATTTATCTTTTATTTTCTACTCTTATCCTCACTGCCAACACTAATTATTTACCATCTGTGCTACAAGCTGATCCAGTGGGGTTTTCACCCTGACTGTTTGCACCATTAGTCCCCTTTACCCTACCATTAATATTTAGTAGGAGGTTTTCCATCTTTATCTATAAGGTGACTCTGGTGCTATTGTACTTTGATTTAATTTCTTTTTATCTGCGTTATATACACACTCGGTAATATATGTTTTAAGTAATTCATTAAAGGTTATATTTTAATTAGTGGTGTGCAATTAAGTGAATTTTCTTTGGAGTCCAATCATTTTGTACTCCTTATTTTGCTGATTCACTTTTCGGTTCACAGTTTGCACCCACTTGATGATTATCGATTCACATTTATTACTCTAATTATCAACTCGATTAGTATGATTTTGTGATCACTCCCTATCCCCTCCCCCCTTACCCGAAGTGTGAATGAACAAACGGGACCTGCAGGTTCATTTGAGCTGTATGCAAATCACTCGTCCATGATTGTTATAGTGTAGCAAAGGAACTGAAAAGTGTGTAAAGATCCTCTGGGGTTGTTTGGGATTCCTCCTCTGTGTAGACCACGTGATGGCGTCGGTGACATCAGCCCTACGCTTTTCCTCACTATATGTGACTTCATCACTGACGAGTGATTTGCATACAGCTCAAGTGACCCTGCTTCAAGAACTGAGTGGTATGCACCCCTTATCCAGCTACTAGAGGTCCAGAGATTTGGGTCAAGTACCATGTTTCCTTATACCTACCCTGTGAATAATTTGGTGTGCTCTGGATGTGTGGATTGGAGTCATAGTCCCAGAGCCAGGTCTAATGCTGGGGCAGTCTCCTGCAGGTCCCGTTTTTTCATTCACGCTTCGGGTAAGGACTGCTCATTAAGACCTTAAATTATGACACAGCCAATTATTCATTCTCTGCCGTTCACTACAGTGGTCTAATAACTTTGTGTGTATATATACAGGATATAAATTCACCCTCTGTCTGGAGTTTGATTGGATTTTTCCATCCTCTTAGACCAGTGACAGACTTTCATATCTTTCTGCAAGAGTGCTATATTCACCTACATATTTTCTTTCCACAGGCAGTGGTCATCTATTCCTATTGTTTTTGCTGATGTACCCAAAAAATGTGTTTTGGGGATTTTTCATAAATTTTATCCTTTTGTTAATATACATTATGCATTATCTGTGCTGAGCGCTTCTCTATATACACTTTTTTTTCTCTTTTCAGATTGGTCTCTGTATGAAGCAGCCCCACAGTATATTCTGTATCTACACACCTTTTCCCAAACCCTCTCCCCCTGATTGGTTGGATATATTCACATCTAGCACATGTGCATCGTACAGGTATTAACCCTTTTCACATTTTTCACTCGCGATTTAGTGATTTTACACAATACACACACATTATTTGTTTTTATTATATATTTCACTTTTCACATACCTTGGCCATATATACAGCAGCGGCAGCTTTTATTGCTACCTTTACCGGCGGCACTCCGGGATCTACTCCAGCTGGCGCGCGGTCTTGTTCCTCCGCGCACCCCCCTCCACTTCGCGCGCATTTTATACCCCATTCCCGAACCCGGCTCCTGCTCTGCCCCTCTGCTTCCCCGCTTACCTCACTTTAAACTTCAGGGGTGTCGGGGAAGCCGGGCACGCACGTGACTGTGACGTCACAGTGACGCCGCAACAAGCCGCGTCACCACGCATCCTGCCGTGCGGGAAGTGTTAGAATAAAACCTGCCGGTGCTGTATGTATATATATAAAAACAAACATCACAGCTTGCACTCAATGTACTGGTTCATATAGACAGGTGCTAGTCTCAAATAATAGAAAAACAACATTACCATTCTCTCGTCCGGTAAAGAAAGACTGCACTCGGTTCAGTAATCATGAAAAACTGTATTGGGCATCTGAATAAAAAAGATAAGTCACCCAATCTGGGTGACTTATCTTTTTTATTCAGATGCCCAATACAGTTTTTCATGATTACTGAACCGAGTGCAGTCTTTCTTTACCGGACGAGAGAATGGTAATGTTGTTTATATATATATATATATATATTACAAAGCGCAATGAGGAGACAGCACACCAGGAATGATTTTCAAAAAGTAATTCTGTAATGTAGAAAAATACAGGCACCCCAGCCAACGTTTCGGTCTGCAGAGAGCGACCTTCCTCAGGGCTATGCCCAAGCCCTTGCTTAAAAGCTGTGTCTAAAGCACCATGCATTGGCTAAGGCTGAGTCCATCGTGACTCAGCCCGTGCGGAGGCGCGCTGAGGGAAAGCGGGTGCTTTCCCTGGCCTTGGTTAGCGTGCCGTCAGGGGGCGGGCCAGTGACGTCACGGAGCTGGTTCGCCCTCATTGGGCGAATCGCTCAAGTGACAGGCCCTGCGCTCCCGTGAGCACTTGAATCTAAAATTTTCTTAAGACCCACGCTTCCCCTGCTAAAGCCGCTCATTGTGGCTGCAAGGGCTCACTGGTAAGCGTGAGCGCGCCTCACCACGGGTCAGTGCCTAAGCGCTGACCATGCCTGAGGCTTAAGGGTTGTTCATGTAATGTGAGCTTGAGATAAAAGATGGCACTGTGTGCTCATTTGCATGTTATTTCCCAGAATCCCTTGCTGCAGTGGAAGTGCTGTGTGCTGAGCGATAATGGTGGAAGACAGGGTTGCAGACCTGTCTAAGACATGCAAATGAATATACAGTAATATTTACATTTCCTATATGTATGTATGTATGTATGTATATATATATATATGTATGTATGTATATATATATATATGTATATATAATATATGGCGCCACCTAAATCTATTAGAACACAAATATGGCAATTATTAATGATAATCTATGCTAAAAAATAAAAAAATATATATATAAAAAATATATGTGAATAATGTCCAGATATATAAAATACAATACAGATCAGGATCCAACTCCACACGCTGTCCAAATGAGTCTTTGCAGCCTGAATGCAGGGGGATACCACTCCCTCCAAGATATCTACAGAAAAAAACATCAAAAAACAGGCGCACTCATAGCGTAGTAAAGTTTACAAAATTTATATGGAGTAGGATAAGTAAAAAAGCATTCGTGAGTAATACTCAATCGCCAGCCAGGAAGCAGGATGTCAGCAGCTCTAATACAACCGTCTGACATGGAGGAAAAACTGCAACACTGCAATTCACTCCGTGTACCGGAGCAGGTAGGAGGTGTCTATCTACTCCATGCCCTTCGTCACAGCAATGGGCCTCTGGTAGCAATCTAGTAGCAATTAAACTTCTTCGAAGAACTCTTTAAGACGAAACGCGTAGGGAGTGCCTTGTGATATATTACTGTCCAGCTTTATTATTTACATGCCACTTCACTTTCGGGACTATTTCCATCTTGGTACTCAATAAATGGGGGGGGGGGCAGATGACCAGCTTGGCTAATATTTTTGAGGAGGGTTCAACGCCTAGCTGAATTGGCATTTGATAACATTACATTTAATTACATACAGTATTTTTGTTGTTGCAGCATTTCATTTTCCATGTGGATTCTAAGCATAGCTTTGAAATAAATCTGTTTAATAGGTCACATTCGTTGATTTTGTATATCTTCTATTCAATTGTTTTATTTGTTTTTGTCCCTTTCTGACCTTTGTTGTTGTTATATTTTTTGAACAACTGTTGATAACATTAAAAGTACAGTTATACATGTGATTTAGTTTCTCTTAATCCGTACTATGCATTTACTGCTGTATATGCTGCCCATTGTTTCCCTCTGTAACTGAAGGGCGCATTCCTTCTTTTTTTTCTTCTATTTTCCACCCCCATCGTTCTTTAATTAAAAAGAAATTAACTGTTTTTTCTGTTTTAACTTGTTTGATGCAGTTAGTAACTTAACAAGAGACTCATTTGTATTCTATAAATTACTTAGAAGGGGAACTCTTTGTTGTATTTATCTATACTAATCCCTTACATTATCTTCCACACAATGTAAATAGTACTACAGGTACTAGCTAAATAATAAAGACTTTGTTACAGTATCTCTGCTCAGTATGTTAATTGTAGATTTCTGGTTTTGTTTTTTCTTACTAAATCTCATTTTAAAATGTTTTATTCAATTGGTAGACCGATTTTTAGATTTTTGTTGGGGGAGTGGAAAATATTTTAATGTACAGGTGCAGTTCCATTCGCTTGGTTAATGTGCAATTAAAATTGAGATTTTTGTGACAATTTTGCGCCACTAAAGCTGCTTGTTTTCCCCTCTCCAATTCTACATGAAACGTATGTATTTACAATACATAACTTATCATTTATATCACTGTTTAAAGTTGACTACTAATATTACAGCTACGTAATAGGGAAGAATCAAGTTCAATAGTAGTGCCCAGGAGAATCCACAACCTCCATATTAATGAACCATTGGTTAACTGAGGAAGAAGTTCATAAGCGACTTGAAAAAATTAAAGTAAATAAGGCACCTGGCCCCGATGGCATACATACAAGAGTTCTCAAGGAGTTAAGCTCAGTAATAGCTATACCATTATATTTAATATTCAAGGACTCCTTTTCTACAGGCTCAGTATCACAAGATTGGCGTAAAGCAGATGTGGTGACAATATTTAAAAAGGGAGCTAGATCACAACCAGGAAATTACAGACCTGTAAGCCTGACTTCAATAGTGGGGAAACTACTTGAAGGTTTAATACGGGATAATAATCAGGAATACCTAATGGAAAACAAAATTTATTGGTAATAATCAGCATTTATTTATGAAGGATAGATCATGCCAAACTAACCTTATTTGTTTCTTTGAGGAGGTAGATAGGAATTTAGACCAGGGTAATGCAGTTGATGTGGTCTACTTAGATTTTGCAAAGGCTTTTGATTTGGTTTCACACAAGGTTGGTGTATAGAATAAAGAAAATTGAAAAACTTTTTCAGGTTGGGCTAAAGTTATGAGTGGAGTACCTCAGGGATCGGTACTGGGATCCCTGCTTTTTAACTTGTTTATTAATGACCTTGAGGTTGGCATCGAGAGCAAAGTCTCCATCTTTGCTGATGATACTAAATTGTGTAAGGTAATAGAATCAGAGCAGGGTGTAATTTCTCTTCAGAAGGACTTGGAGAGACTGGAAAAGTGGGCAGGTAAATGGCAGATGAGGTTTAATACAGATAAATGTAAGGTTATGCATTTGGGATGCAAGAATAAAAAGGCGAATTACAAATAAATTGGGGAAATCCTTGATGGAGAAAGGATTTAGGAGTGCTTGTAGACAGCAGTCTTAGCAATAGTGCCCAAAGTCATGCAGTAGCTGCAAAGGCAAACAAGATCTTATCTTGCATTAAACGGGCAATGGATGGAAGGGAAGTAAACATAATTATGTCCCTTTACAAAGCATTAGTAAGACCACACCTTGAATATGGAGTACAATTTGAGGCACCAATCCTAAGAAAATACATTTTGGAACTAGAGAAAGTGCAGAGAAGAGCCACCAAATTAATAAAGGGGATGAAAAATCTAACTTATGAAGAGAGGCTAGCTAAATTAGATTTATTTACAATAGAAAAAAAGCGTTTAAGAGGGGATATGATAACTATATACAAATATATTCGGGGACAATACAAGGAGCTTTCTACAGAACTATTCATCCTACGGGAAGTACAAGGGACTCAGGGCCATCCCTTAAGGTTGGAGGAAAAGAGATTTCACCAGGAACAAAGGAAAGGGTTCTTTACAGTAAGGGCAGTTAAAATGTGGAATTCATTACACTTGGAGACTGATGGCAGATACAATAAAATTATTCAAATAAAGGTTGGACATCTTTTTAGAAAGGGAAGGTATACAGGGATATACCAAATAAGTATACAAGGGAAGGATGTTGATCCAGGGATTAATCCGGTTGCCAATTCTTGGAGTCGGAAAGGAATTTATTTTTCCCGTTATGAGATATCATTGGATGATATGACTCTGGGTTTTTTTGTTTGCCTTCCTCTGGATCAATAAGTAAGTATAGATATAGGATAAAGTATCTGTTGTCTGTTGTCTAAATTTAGCATAGGTTGAACTTGATGGACATATGTCTTTTCAACCCTTTTTTTTTTGTTAAATGATTTAAATGGAAAATTACATATGCTAGTTACTTTGCTATTCAGTACAGAAGTATTATGCTAATATGCCTTCATGCCTCTGACGTAAATGTCATCCATACTTCTATAAAGATTTCATTGTTTCAGCAGTCGGTCCTTAGCATGTCTGAAATTGGTATGTGATGATGACCCTATCATTAATCTTTATGCAATTATTTTACTGCTTCTGCTGTTGTGTGTGTGTGTGTGTTTTTTTTTTTGTTTTTTTTAAACCAGTGTTACCTCTTGTTTCAAGCATGTCCTGGGCATAGAGTTATGATTACAATACATGGTTTCATTAAATGAACAGCGGTTCGCCCACTTTCACACACGGGGTATAGAGGCGATTGCCGACGTACTGAGCCTAGGGAAGCTCCTGAGCTACCAAGAACTGAGGAACAAATTTAAAATTACAAAATTGGACACCTTTAAATATCTACAAATTAGAAACTTTGTCAGAACTACGTGCCCTCATCCAGAATACCCCACTCTCACGACGTTTGAACTCTTGTGTGAGGACAAGTCTTACCAGAAGGGACTTATCTCTGATATATATAATATCCTAATGCGCTCAACGTCCCCTACACAGCACGACTATATGCTGCGATGGTCAGCTGACCTAAACGTTGATATAGAAAGAGAGACTTGGGAGGAAATCTGGCAGGCAGCCTCAGAAACTTCCCTTTGCACCACAATTAAGGAAAACATCTATAAGATCATGTTTGGCTGGTATCTTACCCCAGCACGATTAAACCAGATCTACCCTCTGGCATCAGACCAATGTTGGAGAGGCTGTGGTAATAGAGGGGACATGGCCCACATCTGGTGGACCTGTCCAGAAATTGTGAAATACTGGGCCAAGGTCCAAATTCTTATAAAAGAGGTCACAGGCCTAGAAATTCCTATTGAACCACTGACCTTCCTGTTGGCTGCACCCATGCCGAATATAGTTCGGCCCACCAGGAAATTAATATCCTTCATTCTCACTGCGGCGAGATGCTGTATTGCGGCCTCCTGGAGGAAAACAGCTACGCCAGCGCTCAATACAATAAAGAAAAGGATTGGGGAAGTTATGACCATGGAAAGGCTCACAGCCAACATCAAACAAAGAACCCCGGCCTTTGAGGATATCTGGGAACCCTGGTTCCACTTTTCCAGAGCGCCCCGATCAACCCAGGGAGGTGGGAGACTAACTCCCCCCCATAACACAAAATCAGTACGAACCTCATCAACCACACTCTATCAGCCCTGTAGGACGACAATACCCTCCCCCCCCCCATCCCCCTCCCCCCCTTCTTCCTCCCACCCCCTCAACCACCCCTCCACACCTTCTCTCTATGAAGGCTCCCCCCCCTTCTTTTTTTTTTTTCATGGACAACTTAGGTTGCCCTTCTTTCCCCCCCTTTAAAAAAAATATATGTTTTGGAAAATGTTAGGCAACAAAATTTGTCAGAAATGTTGTACCCTCTAAAAATGCCTAATAAAAACATTGAAAAAAAAAAAAAAAAAAAAAAATGAACAGCGGTTATACATTAACTGTTCGTGAAATGTCTTTGAATATAAATATAATGTTCTGGTTGTATGTAAGTTACAGACCGGATTAAAATGTGAGACAGCTGAAGTCTTGAACATTTAGACTGGTGGTGGATGTGAGAACCTCTAAGATTGTTCCAGTCATGAGGTACACGGTAACAGGATAAGGAGGGACCGGATTCTTTGTTGAACCTTGAGACCCAATAACAGTCCTTGGGTGTCGGATCTTGGGTGATAAGAGCTGCATCTGGTACGGATGAGGAGTTTGTTCAGATAGGTAGGTAGCTTGTCCAGAAAGTATTTGAAGCCAAACTAGTTCTTGGAGTATTTTGCAGTGATCTGTGTTGTATTTACATTGTAGGACAAAGCGGCATATTGAGTTGAAGAGGGTGTCTAGTTTGCTAGCACAAACGGAGCAGGAAAAAACCAGAACAAAAAAATGATTAAAAGGGCACTTTAATGTGGCAAAAGACCCATCCAATGCATTTCGAACGTCGCAGCGTTCTTTTTCAAGGATAAAACACAATGTGATAACATCCATTATATACCCTCTTACCTGTGGGCCATTTCGCGCCAAAAATCAGAACCTGATGACGTCATAACAGAGCGACTCAGTGCCGATCTAAGGGCAAAAGGAAGTACCAAAGGCAGTGTGGCCATTTTGGATGTGGGCAAACATAGGAACACAATAACAAAGCTTTATTGACCATTCCAGCAGAACAAAATACATTGCTGCTAACTGGACAAGCATATTTAAACGAAATAAAGCTATATTAAACTAAACTAATGCTTAATAAAGGGTACTATTATATCAAGGAAAAACATGAACAAGGTGGATTAAAAAACTAGCTGTGTTGCAACTAAGTTATATACAAAAAAAAGTTAAAAATAAAAACCTCTAGACATGATTAAAAAAATGTGCAAGAAAAGTAAATTTAAAGACATATTACACATACATACTGCATAACACAGATTGTGTACCTAAATCATAGGAACCAAGGAAATACAACCATTATAAAATATGAAGTATTATCCACAAGATACATCAAAGAACAATTTAAGCTTACATATTAGCATAATATTTGCATGATAAGGCATAGGTTCAAAGGTTATAATGACAAGAATATAATGTCCAATATAATGACAATTAGCTTATTTAATCTGTATTACCAACTAATTACACCATAATACGTCTATCACAAAAATGTTTACAAAAAATGTGTTAGTTGCCAGTCAATGTTCAAGCCCATAGGGAAGCGCGTTTGGAGAGTGAAGATCCAATACGCCTCCCTACGGTCCAGAAGGTTGATATGATCACCTCCTCTAGATTTAGAAATAACTGATTCAATCCCCAAAAAGGAAAAATTATTAATTCCTCCCTGACCACATTCAGTGAAATGTTTTGAGACTGGATGATTAGTGTCTCTCAATTTTATGAGCCTTAAATGCTCTAACATCCTGACCTTAAGGGCTCTAGTCGTCCTCCCCACATACCTCTTGCCACAACCACATGTTATTAGATAAATCACAAATTGACTTTTACAATTTATAAAACTGTTAATCTTAAATTCCTTATTTGGTAATATATTCACACCATGTGGCGGTGGCAAGGCAAACTGGAAAAAACTTTTGGCAGGCTTCATGTGTTTACATGCACTACAAGAGCCACATTTGAAGGAACCCCTAGTGATAAAAGTTTTTTTGAGACCAGAAGATTTGAGTTCACTTGGTGAAACATGAGATCCAATTGTTCTCGCTCTACGATATACAAAAGTAGGACCAGAATCCACATATTTTTTAAGGACAGGGTCCATGGATAAGACATTCCAATGTTTTGAAATTATAGAGTTTACTTTTCCACTTTGTTTACTAAATTGTGAAATAAAAAGAGGACATTTGTTTTTTGATTCTGTCAGTCCATGTGAGTCCTGTTTAATACCAATTGTCTTAACATTGTTAACAAGGCGAGAATCTTCAATTGGATGTGTGGGCAACAATGATGCTCTCTCTGTATGTAATGCATTTTCAAATGCAATTGCTAAATGTGATTTGGGGTATCCCCTTTCCAAAAATCTCCTTGTAAGCTCCTCAGACTGAGAAAGGAAACCACTCATAGTGGAACAATTCCTTCTCAGTCTGAGGAACTGTCCCCTTGGTATGGCCTTTATGACATGGGATGGGTGGCAGCTGTCCGCCCTAAGAAAGGTGTTCCTGGCATTTTGCTTCCTATAAACATCCGTTTGGATTTTTTTGTCTATGTCTACAAATAATTGTAGATCCAGAAATTCAATGTGATGGAAATGAAAATTTAATGTAAATCTTAGATTATAAAGATTATTATTAAGATAAGATACAAAAGTGTGAAGTGTAGTGACATCCCCCCTCCAAATAATAATTAGGTCGTCCACAAATCTTTTATAAAAAACAATATTGTGACGAAATAAATTAGTGCTCGAATAAATAAAAAGTGCTTCCCACCATCCCATAAATAAGTTCGCAAAAGAAGGAGCAAAACTTGTACCCATAGCAGTGCCAATAAGTTGCAAATAAAACTTACCATTAAATGTGAAAAAGTTGTGCGTGAGTAAAAAGTGTATAGCGTCCAAAATAAAAGCCGATTGAAAGATTGATATTTCTGGTATCTCAATAAATTGGCGGACCGCTGCCAAACCATGGTCATGTTGTATAACAGAATACAGAGAGGTAACATCAAGTGTTACCCACAGGTAATCATTACCCCATTTAACATTTTTGATCTGATCAAGAAGATCACCAGAGTCCCGTATAAATGAGGGCAATTTCCTAACAAATGGCTGAAGAAAACCATTAACATATCTTGACAGACCATCTCCCAAAGATCCAATACTAGAGACAATGGGACGACCTGGAGGGTCGACCAATGTCTTGTGGATCTTTGGGAGATGGTGGAAGATAGGAATAATGGGATGAGATGGAATAATGAATTTAACCTCGTCCTTCGACAGAACTTCCATAATAACACCTGAGTCAACCAGTTCTACAAGGAACTCCAAGAATTGCGGTGTGGGGTCGGCGGATAGTACACGATAGGACCGGCCATCATCCAGTTGGCGTAATGCCTCCCTGATGTAACCGTCTCTGCCCTGCACCACCACCGCACCCCCCTTGTCCGCACTCTTAATGACCAATGCAGAATTATTTTTCAAAGATTTTAAAGCTAAACGCTCACTTTGATTCAAATTGTCATGATCTATATAGGATAGGGAAAATCCCTGAGCTAGAAGACGAAGGTCTCTTATAACCAGATTTTCAAACATAGTCAGAAATTGACCCTTGACATGAGTGGGGTAGAACACAGAACTCCTTTTTAGGCCTGAATTCCATTCAGAAAATGTAGGAATATTAACATCATCAACCGTCTGTTCAGATAAAAGATCATTCATATCTTGCAGGGTACAAAAATCATTAAATGTATGTAAAGCAATAGATACCGGAGGAACAGAGTCGGATGAGGGGACATCACTCTCGATAGCGTGTGATGGCCCCCCATCTAAATCCTCATCTCCGGTCGACCTAGTAACATTTGGAATAAAATTGTCAAAAAACTTTTTCAAGGATAATTTCCGAACAAACTTATACACATCAATAGTGGTTTCGAACAAATTAAAGTTCATTGAAGGTGAAAATTTTAGGCCTTTATCCAGTAGTGACAACTCTGTAGGAGAGAGAGCAGTTCCTGAAATATTTATAACATTAGATATATCATTCAAAACTTCTTCCTTTTGGAGGCGGACCTGTAGCCCCCTCCTCCTCCCCCCCCTCCTCCCTCTTCTGATTCTCTTGTGTCCTTTTGAAATAAAGGGAAAGATTTTGGTTGTTGCTGTTGCTGTCTCTGTTGATTAACATTTTGATAAGAAAAAGCATCCTGGGACCTAGGTGGTTGACCCCAAAAGGTGCGTCCACCCCTCCCTCGCCCCCTGGATGGAGCTCCACGACCACGATGATCATCATTCTCAAATGTATTGACAAAAGATACAGAATGAGAGGTAGAGGCAGTTTCTGCATCTGAAACATCAGATTCGCCACTCTGATAATCCACATTCTTAGATTTTAAAATGGACTTATTGGGAGTAGATTTAAACTGAATGAATGATTTATCTTTGTTATTTGATCTTTCCTGAATAGAATTTATCCTCTGCCAATGGTAAACCTGGTTCTTTTCATAGTCATATCTGTCCCGATCATATTTAATTTGTTTTTTAGACATAATACCACATTCCACATTTTTTACCGTTTTGGAGAGAATAACATCAAATTCCTTAAAGCCCTTTATACCTTTGAAACTGTATAGGTTTTTTTGCAGTTCTGTGATTTGAATATCAAGCTGATCTTTCTCCTTCATTTTCTGAAACACTATTAACTCCATCAAACGAAAAGAGCAGTCATTGAGGGCTGTCACCCATCTATTTTCAAAATCCACATCCGGAAAACCAAAGGAGGGGGCTTTTTTAACCCTTAGTCCTCTTGGGATCCTTTTACATTTAGCATAGTTCTCCAGGCTTATAATGTCCCACCATAAGCGGTTCTTATGAATCAATAAACTTTCCAATTTTTGAAAGTGGATTTTGAGATCAGAGATGTCAGTGGTATCCAAATCCACAATGTTATCAAACACACGTAAAGCTTGTTTTTTTCTCTGTGTATCATCACAAGTGTTGAAAAAATAAGTATCCGAAATATCTTCTAATTCATCCATATTATCCCCTGGTTCCTCCATACCAATATAATGGAACACAAAGGGGGTACTGAAGCCACAAAAAAGTAACTATAAAAGTGTATAAAAAGCAAAAATATAAAAATTAGGGATCTTCCTTTTAAATTCAAAGATTAAGCTCCAAAAAACCTATGCATGTGCGGCTCCAACCTGTATATATTGCAATATGGAAAATAGCTGAAGCGCTCAAATGCAGGTATATCTCAAAATGATAATAAGCCAGACCACTGTACCAGGGTACTAACAATTGATATAGTACCTATTGTGTCATATAATGGGTACTATCCTCCTGAAGACAGGTGGTGTGTGGTGCAACCCACTCACCATATGTCTCATTGGCAGGTTCCCCTGAAAAATATGCAAATACTCACATCCTGGTAGGGCAGGCAGGCAAGCTGTGCAGCTACTCAATGCAATACAGGGAAAAGGGAGACCAAAAAGCGCACCAGCACAAACGGAGCAGGAAAAAACCAGAACAAAAAAATGATTAAAAGGGCACTTTAATGTGGCAAAAGACCCATCCAATGCATTTCGAACGTCGCAGCGTTCTTTTTCAAGGATAAAACACAATGTGATAACATCCATTATATACCCTCTTACCTGTGGGCCATTTCGCGCCAAAAATCAGAACCTGATGACATCATAACAGAGCGACTCAGTGCCGATCTAAGGGCAAAAGGAAGTACCAAAGGCAGTGTGGCCATTTTGGATGTGGGCAAACATAGGAACACAATAACAAAGCTTTATTGACCATTCCAGCAGAACAAAATACATTGCTGCTAACTGGACAAGCATATTTAAACGAAATAAAGCTATATTAAACTAAACTAATGCTTAATAAAGGGTACTATTATATCAAGGAAAAACATGAACAAGGTGGATTAAAAAACTAGCTGTGTTGCAACTAAGTTATATACAAAAAAAAGTTAAAAATAAAAACCTCTAGACATGATTAAAAAAATGTGCAAGAAAAGTAAATTTAAAGACATATTACACATACATACTGCATAACACAGATTGTGTACCTAAATCATAGGAACCAGGGAAATACAACCATTATAAAATATGAAGTATTATCCACAAGATACATCAAAGAACAATTTAAGCTTACATATTAGCATAATATTTGCATGATAAGGCATAGGTTCAAAGGTTATAATGATAAGAATATAATGTCCAATATAATGACAATTGTCTTATTTAATCTGTATTACCAACTAATAACACCATAATACGTCTATCACAAAAATGTTTACAAAAAATGTGTTAGTTGCCAGTCAATGTTCAAGCCCATAGGGAAGCGCGTTTGGAGAGTGAAGATCCAATACGCCTCCCTACGGTCCAGAAGGTTGATATGATCACCTCCTCTAGATTTAGAAATAACTGATTCAATCCCCAAAAAGGAAAAATTATTAATTCCTCCCTGACCACATTCAGTGAAATGTTTTGAGACTGGATGATTAGTGTCTCTCAATTTTATGAGCCTTAAATGTTCTGTGTTCTACCCCACTCATGTCAAGGGTCAATTTCTGACTATGTTTGAAAATCTGGTTATAAGAGACCTTCGTCTTCTAGCTCAGGGATTTTCCCTATCCTATATAGATCATGACAATTTGAATCAAAGTGAGCGTTTAGCTTTAAAATCTTTGAAAAATAATTCTGCATTGGTCATTAAGAGTGCGGACAAGGGGGGTGCGGTGGTGGTGCAGGGCAGAGACGGTTACATCAGGGAGGCATTACGCCAACTGGATGATGGCCGGTCCTATCGTGTACTATCCGCCGACCCCACACCGCAATTCTTGGAGTTCCTTGTAGAACTGGTTGACTCAGGTGTTATTATGGAAGTTCTGTCGAAGGACGAGGTTAAATTCATTATTCCATCTCATCCCATTATTCCTATCTTCCACCATCTCCCAAAGATCCACAAGACATTGGTCGACCCTCCAGGTCGTCCCATTGTCTCTAGTATTGGATCTTTGGGAGATGGTCTGTCAAGATATGTTAATGGTTTTCTTCAGCCATTTGTTAGGAAATTGCCCTCATTTATACGGGACTCTGGTGATCTTCTTGATCAGATCAAAAATGTTAAATGGGGTAATGATTACCTGTGGGTAACACTTGATGTTACCTCTCTGTATTCTGTTATACAACATGACCATGGTTTGGCAGCGGTCCGCCAATTTATTGAGATACCAGAAATATCAATCTTTCAATCGGCTTTTATTTTGGACGCTATACACTTTTTACTCACGCACAACTTTTTCACATTTAATGGTAAGTTTTATTTGCAACTTATTGGCACTGCTATGGGTACAAGTTTTGCTCCTTCTTTTGCGAACTTATTTATGGGATGGTGGGAAGCACTTTTTATTTATTCGAGCACTAATTTATTTCGTCACAATATTGTTTTTTATAAAAGATTTGTGGACGACCTAATTATTATTTGGAGGGGGGATGTCACTACACTTCACACTTTTGTATCTTATCTTAATAATAATCTTTATAATCTAAGATTTACATTAAATTTTCATTTCCATCACATTGAATTTCTGGATCTACAATTATTTGTAGACATAGACAAAAAAATCCAAACGGATGTTTATAGGAAGCAAAATGCCAGGAACACCTTTCTTAGGGCGGACAGCTGCCACCCATCCCATGTCATAAAGGCCATACCAAGGGGACAGTTCCTCAGACTGAGAAGGAATTGTTCCACTATGAGTGGTTTCCTTTCTCAGTCTGAGGAGCTTACAAGGAGATTTTTGGAAAGGGGATACCCCAAATCACATTTAGCAATTGCATTTGAAAATGCATTACATACAGAGAGAGCATCATTGTTGCCCACACATCCAATTGAAGATTCTCGCCTTGTTAACAATGTTAAGACAATTGGTATTAAACAGGACTCACATGGACTGACAGAATCAAAAAACAAATGTCCTCTTTTTATTTCACAATTTAGTAAACAAAGTGGAAAAGTAAACTCTATAATTTCAAAACATTGGAATGTCTTATCCATGGACCCTGTCCTTAAAAAATATGTGGATTCTGGTCCTACTTTTGTATATCGTAGAGCGAGAACAATTGGATCTCATGTTTCACCAAGTGAACTCAAATCTTCTGGTCTCAAAAAAACTTTTATCACTAGGGGTTCCTTCAAATGTGGCTCTTGTAGTGCATGTAAACACATGAAGCCTGCCAAAAGTTTTTTCCAGTTTGCCTTGCCACCGCCACATGGTGTGAATATATTACCAAATAAGGAATTTAAGATTAACAGTTTTATAAATTGTAAAAGTCAATTTGTGATTTATCTAATAACATGTGGTTGTGGCAAGAGGTATGTGGGGAGGACGACTAGAGCCCTTAAGGTCAGGATGTTAGAGCATTTAAGGCTCATAAAATTGAGAGACACTAATCATCCAGTCTCAAAACATTTCACTGAATGTGGTCAGGGAGGAATTAATAATTTTTCCTTTTTGGGGATTGAATCAGTTATTTCTAAATCTAGAGGAGGTGATCATATCAACCTTCTGGACCGTAGGGAGGCGTATTGGATCTTCACTCTCCAAACGCGCTTCCCTATGGGCTTGAACATTGACTGGCAACTAACACATTTTTTGTAAACATTTTTGTGATAGACGTATTATGGTGTAATTAGTTGGTAATACAGATTAAATAAGCTAATTGTCATTATATTGGACATTATATTCTTGTCATTATAACCTTTGAACCTATGCCTTATCATGCAAATATTATGCTAATATGTAAGCTTAAATTGTTCTTTGATGTATCTTGTGGATAATACTTCATATTTTATAATGGTTGTATTTCCCTGGTTCCTATGATTTAGGTACACAATCTGTGTTATGCAGTATGTATGTGTAATATGTCTTTAAATTTACTTTTCTTGCACATTTTTTTAATCATGTCTAGAGGTTTTTATTTTTAACTTTTTTTTGTATATAACTTAGTTGCAACACAGCTAGTTTTTTAATCCACCTTGTTCATGTTTTTCCTTGATATAATAGTACCCTTTATTAAGCATTAGTTTAGTTTAATATAGCTTTATTTCGTTTAAATATGCTTGTCCAGTTAGCAGCAATGTATTTTGTTCTGCTGGAATGGTCAATAAAGCTTTGTTATTGTGTTCCTATGTTTGCCCACATCCAAAATGGCCACACTGCCTTTGGTACTTCCTTTTGCCCTTAGATCGGCACTGAGTCGCTCTGTTATGACGTCATCAGGTTCTGATTTTTGGCGCGAAATGGCCCACAGGTAAGAGGGTATATAATGGATGTTATCACATTGTGTTTTATCCTTGAAAAAGAACGCTGCGACGTTCGAAATGCATTGGATGGGTCTTTTGCCACATTAAAGTGCCCTTTTAATCATTTTTTTGTTCTGGTTTTTTCCTGCTCCGTTTGTGCTGGTGCGCTTTTTGGTCTCCCTTTTCCCTGTATTGCATTGAGTAGCTGCACAGCTTGCCTGCCTGCCCTACCAGGATGTGAGTATTTGCATATTTTTCAGGGGAACCTGCCAATGAGACATATGGTGAGTGGGTTGCACCACACACCACCTGTCTTCAGGAGGATAGTACCCATTATATGACACAATAGGTACTATATCAATTGTTAGTACCCTGGTACAGTGGTCTGGCTTATTATCATTTTGAGATATACCTGCATTTGAGCGCTTCAGCTATTTTCCATATTGTCTAGTTTGCTAACATGAGTTTGGGGTACTATATACTATGTCCCCATAGTCTATAATTGACCTCTGTTGTGTGATGCGGTTTCTGACCAGCGGGCTTAGGGAGGATTTGTTCCTATAAAATACACCTAATTTGGCATAGGTTTTGCATGACAGTATCATAGTTAAATAGTTACATAGTAGATGAGGTTGAAAAAAGACGTACGTCCATCAAGTTCAACCTATGCTAAATTTAGACAACAGATACTTTATCCTATATCTATACTTACTTATTGATCCAGAGGAAGGCAAACAAAAAACCCCATTCAGGGGAAAAATAAATTATTTCCTGACTCTAAGAATTGGCAATCCAATTAATACCTGGATCAACATCCTTCCCATGTATACTTATTTGGTATATCCCTGTATACCTTTCCTTTCTAAAAAGATGTCCAACATTTTTTTTTTTTTTTTAACAATTTTGTTGTATCTGCCATCACAGTCTCCATGGGTAATGAATTCCACATTTTAACTGCCCTTACTGTAATGAACCCTTTCCTTTGTTGCTGGTGAAATCTCCATTCTTCCAACCTAAAGGGATGCCCCCGAGTCCTTTGTACTGCCCGTGAGATGAATAGCTCATTTGAAAGCTCCTTGTATTGTCCCTGAATATATTTGTACATAGTTATCATATCCCCTCTTAGACGCCTCTTTTCTAATGTAAATAAATCTAATTTAGCTAGCCTCTCATAAGTTCGATTGTCCATTCCTATTATTAATTTGGTGGCTCTTCTCTGCACTCTCTAGTTCCAGAATGTATTTTCTAAGGAGTGGCGCCCATAATTGTACTCCATATTCAAGGTGTGGCCTTACTAATGCTTTGTAAAGGGGCATAATGATGTTTACTACACTTCCATCCATTGCCCGTTTAATGCAAGATAAGATCTTGTTTGCCTTTGCAGCTACTGCATGACTTTGGGCACTATTGCTAAGCCTGCTGTCTACAAGCACTCCTAAATCCTTCTCCATCAAGGATTCCCCCAATTTAATGTGTAAGTCACCAGTTTATTCTTGCATCCTAAATGATAACCTTACATTTATCTGTATTAAACCTCATCTGCCATTTACCTGCCCACATTTCCAGTCTCTCAAAGTCCTTCGGGAGAGAAAGTACATCCTTCTCTGATTCTACTACCTTACACAATTTATTATCATCAGCAAAGATGAAGACTTTTCTCTCGATGCCAACCTCAAGGTCATTAATAAACAAGTTAAAAAGCAGGGGTCCCAGTACCGATCCCTGAGGTACTCCACTCACGACTTTAGTCCAGCCTGAAAAAGTTCCATTTATGACAACCCTCTGTTGTCTTCCTTCAACCAGTTTTCAATCCAGGTGCATACATTATTACTGAGTCCAATTTGCTTTATTTTGTACACCAACCTCTTGTGTGGAACCGTATCAAAAGTTTTTTCAAAATCTAAGTAGACCACATTAACTGCATTACCCTGGTCTACATTCCTACTTGCCTCCTCAAAGAAACAAGGTTAGTTTGACATGATCTATCCTTCATAAATCTATGCTGACTATAACTCATGCTTTTTTTATCCATTAGGTATTCCTGAATATTATCCCGTATTAAACCTTCAAGTAGTTTCCCCACTAACGAAGTCTGGCTTACAGATCTGTAATTCCCCAGTTGTGATCTAGCTCCCTTTCTAAATATAGGCACCACATTTTCTTTATGCCAATCTTGTGGTCCTGAGCCTGTGGAAATGGAGTCCTTGAATATTATGTATAATGGTTTGGCTATTACTGGGCTTAACTCCTTGAGAACTCTTGGATGTATGCCATCGGGGCCAGGTGTCTTATTTACTTTAATTTTTTCAAGTCGCTTATGAACTTCTTCCTCAGTTAACCAATTGTTCATTAATATGGAGGTTGTGGCTTCCTCCTGCGGCACTACTATTGAAATTGATTCTTCCCTGGTAAACACAGAGGCAAAGAATTTGTTTAATACCTCTGCTTTTTCCTTATCTCCAATAATCTGCCTGCCCATCTCACACTGAAAGGGTCCTATATTTTCTTTTCTCATTTTTTTGGTATTAAGGTACTTAAAGAACTTTTTAGGGTTCATCTTACTTTCTATTGCAATCCTTTTTTCGGCAATACAAAAGGGATTATAAATGGCACACCACTGTTTAAGGAAAAATTCTCAAGGTGTTCGCTTTTGGTGCTCACCGTCCGTTGATCCTGGCGTCCCAAAGCTGGATCCAAAATACTGGCAAGGTAGGAGAAAAGAAGAAGCACACAAAATATGGTGGAATCAAAAGATTACGTTTCAGGACACAAAGTCCCTTCCTCAGACCAAACTTTGTGTCCTGAAACGTTACCACTTTAAGCTCTGATGCATCAATACATTTGGTAATCTTTTGATTCCACCATATTTTGTGTGCTTCTTCTTTTCTCCTACCTTGGCAATCCTTTTTTCATTATCCATTTTTGCTAATTTGATTGCCCTTTTGCAAATTTTGTTATATTGCTTATATTTCTGATTCGATGCCTCCGTCCCTTCTGACTTGAATCTAAACGCGTATCAATTTGCAACTCAAATCTTAAATGGGAGTTAAGCCATATGCCCAGATATTGCAAACTAGTGACAGGGGATTGAATGGTATTAGTTGGTTCTGATATGTAGCTTTGTCTGTAGCTAGAAATGTAGCCTTAGTCCCAAATACCATCGTTAGTATTGTCATTGTTTTAAAACAGTTTGTTTTGGGAAATCCTGTTGGTCTTGAAAAGTAAGATTGAAGTACGTGTCTTAAGTCAGAGAGACTACAGCTCTGTGCATACAAGAATTTTATCCACATACATGTGCATTGAAGCTCTCTTACAAGCTGTAGGTAGATCATTAATGAAGACTGGGAAAAAGTAGGGGCCCCAGAACAGAGTCTTTTGGGACCCCGGAAGTGACATCCAAGGGGTTGGAGTAAGAGCCTGAAATACCAGCATTGGGATCTGCCTGATTTGGTAAGAGTGAAACCAGTTTAATGCATGTGTCCCCAACCCCCCCCCCCCTCCTTCCCCCTCTGTTCCAGAGCACTTGAGCTTGTTTAACAAGTTAACCTGAACAACAGTATCAAAAGCCTTTGCAAATCTAGGAATATTGCACTAGTAAGTTGTGCCTGTTCCATTCCACGCTGGATCTCATTGAAAACTTTTACGAGGGTAGTTACCATTGAGTGTTTTGGGCAAAAGCCAGAGTGGAGTTGGCTAAGAATTTGCCTTGGTATAGTAATTACTTAATTGGGTGGGCACGTTTTCCATTACTTTGGATAGTAGTGGGAGAAGAGAGTAGTTGGAGACCAGGGTTTTTGTCCCCAGTTTTGAAGCAAGCATCTGTCCCCTAGAGGAAGAAATGTTGGTATTGCTGTATTTTAAATGTTTCGTCATTTTAAATGTTTACTACCTGTTTATATTTAAACCTGCAAATCTGACTTTGAATAGCTTTATAGGTACCAAAGCATACAATGACACAATAGCACAGGTTACCTACATTTAAGGTGTTGATCATTTAATTCCAATCTAGTTCACAGATTGATGTTCTGGTTAGGTGAGTGCTGCCATTTTTTTCTTGTTTTTTGAATGCTATATTGATTCCAATGCTGCATTGATCAGCACAGACAGAATATCACAAACAAACATTGGCTTCCATTCTTAATAGGCCCCATAAACATGATTCTATATGAAGATTTGTCGTTTGTTTTTTTCATTGGAGAATCTATAAAGTACATGTTGTTTTATTTGGACTGATGCTTTAAAGTCTTGGCTCAAGACGTTTTCTCAAACCAGCTGCCAAGAGCTCAGTTATTTATACAATCAATGCATCCTAGTAGCTTAGTTTACATTACATCTCTGTCACTGGCTGTATTCCAATCCCAGTCTTGGAAAGTCATATTTTATAACACTTTGTATTGACTTCTTTCAAGTGATGTTGTTTGTTCAGTATTCTTCCCAGCGGATACATTTTTGCTTCAGATATCCACTACCCAAACATGCACGTTTGTTGACACTCACAGGAGAGGTCAAAACATGGATTCGAAGAGGAAGATGTTTGAACGTACAGAAAGTGCAAAGAGCAATTCCTTTTGACACGTTGATCCTTTTCTGCTTGCGTTTACATCGTATGTAAGAAAGCGTTTCTGACGTTTGCAAAGTGTTAGCCAGGAACGTTTACCACTGATGCAAATGCAAGATAAAGAAAAAAAAACGGGTTTTCTAAACCTCATCAATGTCATAACTCCTGTTGATGCTGACGCACAAAGCGCAAAACTTTGAGCAAAGACCTTGATACATTGGCACAGAGATGGAAAATTAAAATTAAGCAATTTGTGTCAATTTTGCTCCATTTGCATTGATACATCACCCTCTATATCTGAAGTATATTGTCATCATAATTTTAGAAATGCAAAAGAAATTTGAACTTTCTTGACAAGCAATAGATCAATTTAATCCGACTTCTAATAGAATCTGAAAACTGTACACAAATAGTAAAAATCGAATGGAGAAAAACAATTGTTGGTGCTGTATGTTATATACATGTCGAGTGACGACGGGGGAGATTTACCATTAGTACGGGTACATTTCATGAATTCAATAATGTAATGGTATACCAGTATAACCAGTATATAAAGTGCATAATGTTGGAAGTGCAACTGGATTATCTTGTGGATTCATTACAATGATCACAAGGAACAGATTTCCACATTGCCAGAGACACGCAGGAAGGCAATTTGACTAAAAAAATCAGACTACGGCCTAGATGATGATGAAGGAAAAATTGGTGTTATCGCTGTTAAACACCTGCCTTATTCATCAACATTTAGGGGCCTATTCACTAAACTTCGATAAGTGACTTTAACGCTCATAAAGTGCACGTTCACAAATCAATGATAACATGTCTAAATCACTTGTAAATGTTTTTTTTTTTTTTTTAACAATTGTTATGATTTATGTTCTGACCGGCCATGTCATAGGTAGGTGAAAAACTGCAGAAACTGGTTTGTTGGTGATAGAGGGTGTGGGTGGAGGTTGTAGTTGGCGCAGGGTTGGTGGTAAGGCCCCATGAGAGGGGTTAAGCACTTCACTATCAGAGCGGTTACTACTGCTAAGGTAATGAAGGGGGTTAACTCCTCCCACTACACACCCCAGGGCAAATACCCTCTTCACCCACCCTCTATCACCAACACCACACACAGGAATGAGCAATAGCTCTATTTGCCAAATTTGGTTAATAGTGCTTTACCCATTCAAATATACAGTACATTGCAATAAAATACAATATAAATGACAATACTATAAAAACAAAAAAACACCATTTATTCCATTGATAGGGCACAGATAACTACAGTGACAATCTATGCACAGATAGATACCAATTGGTTGCCAATGTGGCTATTACCCACCCCCTCTACAGCCAACAACACAGCCCCCCTTCTCTCCCCCCCCCCTGCCAGCACACAATAATTGACAAAAGCTATTAGCCAAATCTACCTAATAGTGCTTTTGCCCATTCAAAAAGAATCAATAGCCAGCCACCCTATAATAAATAGAAGTAGTTCTTGTCCGTCCACATCTTCTTTGGCACAAACATTTAAATAAAAACACTGCTTAATGGCTACAGTAATTACCTTGGCTAATTAAGGGTTAACCGTTTCCACTACCCATAGGTAACTGAAAATCAATGGATTTATTGTCGTGTGTGTGTGTGTGACACACATGGACGATCCTGTCTCTCTCCAACCCTCGACCACGGCTAGTGACTCCAATGATCCATACCTCCTCCGACCAATGAGGGAGCTGCAGCTTCTCTCTGTGCAGGGAGATCACATGTAAGAGCTGCGCAGGGAGCTGCAGCTTCTCTCTGTGCAGGGAGATCACATGTAAGAGCTGCGCAGGGAGCTGCAGCTTCTCTCTGTGCAGGGAGATCACATGTAAGAGCTGCAGCTTCTCTCTGTGCAGGGAGATCACATGTAAGAGCTGCGCAGGGAGCTGCAGCTTCTCTCTGTGCAGGGAGATCACATGTAAGAGCTGCGCAGGGAGCTGCAGCTTCTCTCTGTGCAGGGAGATCACATGTAAGAGCTGCGCAGGGAGCTGCAGCTTCTCTCTGTGCAGGGAGATCACATGTAAGAGCCGCAGCTTCTCTCTGTGCAGGGAGATCCCATGTAAGAGCTGCGCAGGGAGCTGCAGCTTCTCTCTGTGCAGGGAGATCACATGTAAGAGCTGCGCAGGGAGCTGCAGCTTCTCTCTGTGCAGGGAGATCACATGTAAGAGCTGCGCAGGGAGCTGCAGCTTCTCTCTGTGCAGGGAGATCGCCTGTAAGAGCTGCACAGGGAGCTGCAGCTTCTCTCTGTGCAGGGAGATCACATTTTAGAGCTGCGCAGGGAGCTGCAGCTTCTCTCTGTGCAGGGAGATCACATGTAAGAGCTGCGCAGGGAGCTGCAGCTTCTCTCTGTGCAGGGAGATCGCATGTAAGAGCTGCGCAGGGAGCTGCAGCTTCTCTCTGTGCAGGGAGATCGCATGTAAGAGCTGCGCAGGGAGCTGCAGCTTCTCTCTGTGCAGGGAGATCACATGTAAGAGCTGCGCAGGGAGCTGCAGCTTCTCTCTGTGCAGGGAGATCGCCTGTAAGAGCTGCGCAGGGAGATGCAGCTCTCTCTCTGTGCAGGGAGATCACATGTAAGAGCTGCGCATGGAGGTGCATCTTCTCTCTGTGCAGGGAGATCGCATGTAAGAGCTGCGCAGGGAGCTGCAGCTTCTCTGTGCAGGGAGATCACATGTAAGAGCTGCGCAGGGAGCTGCAGCTTCTCTTTGTGCAGGGAGATCGCATGTAAGAGCTGCGCAGGGAGCTGCAGCTTCTCTGTGCAGGGAGATCACATGTAAGAGCTGCGCAGGGAGCTGCAGCTTCTCTTTGTGCAGGGAGATCGCATGTAAGAGCTGCAGCTTCTCTCTGTGCAGGGAGATCACATTTTAGAGCTGCGCAGGGAGCTGCAGCTTTTCTCTGTGCAGGGAGATCACATGTAAGAGCTGCGCAGGGAGCTGCAGCTTCTCTCTGTGCAGGGATATCACATGTAAGAGCTGCGCAGGGAGCTGCAGCTTCTCTCTGTGCAGGGAGATCACATGTAAGAGCTGCGCAGGGAGCTGCAGCTTCTCTCTGTGCAGGGAGATCGCATGTAAGAGCTGCGCAGGGAGCTGCAGCTTCTCTCTGTGCAGGGAGATCGCATGTAAGAGCTGCGCAGGGAGCTGCAGCTTCTCTCTGTGCAGGGAGATCGCATGTTAGAGCTGCGCAGGGAGCTGCAGCTTCTCTCTGTGCAGGGAGATCACATGTAAGCTGCGCAGGGAGCTGCAGCTTCTCTATGTGCAGGGAGATCGCATGTAAGAGCTGCGCAGGGAGCTGCAGCTTCTCTCTGTGCAGGGAGATCACATGTAAGCTGCGCAGGGAGCTGCAGCTTCTCTCTGTGCAGGGAGATCACATGTTAGAGCTGCGCAGGGAGCTGCAGCTTCTCTGTGTGCAGGGAGATCGCATGTAAGAGCTGCGCAGGGAGCTGCAGCTTCTCTCTGTGCAGGGAGATCACATGTAAGAGCTGCGCAGGGAGCTGCAGCTTCTCTCTGTGCAGGGAGATCGCATGTAAGAGCTGCGCAGGGAGCTGCAGCTTCTCTCTGTGCAGGGAGATCGCATGTAAGAGCTGCGCAGGGAGCTGCAGCTTCTCTCTGTGCAGGGAGATCACATGTAAGAGCTGCGCAGGGAGCTGCAGCTTCTCTCTGTGCAGGGAGATCGCCTGTAAGAGCTGTGCAGGGAGATGCAGCTTCTCTCTGTGCAGGGAGATCACATGTAAGAGCTGCGCAGGGAGCTGCAGCTTCTCTGTGCAGGGAGATCACATGTTAGAGCTGCGCAGGGAGCTGCAGCTTCTCTCTGTGCAGGGAGATCGCATGTAAGAGCTGCGCAGGGAGCTGCAGCTTCTCTCTGTGCAGGGAGATCACATGTTAGAGCTGCGCAGGGAGCTGCAGCTTCTCTCTGTGCAGGGAGATCACATGTAAGAGCTGCGCAGGGAGCTGCAGCTTCTCTCTGTGCAGGGAGATCACATGTTAGAGCTGCGCAGGGAGCTGCAGCTTCTCTCTGTGCAGGGAGATCACATGTAAGCTGCGCAGGGAGCTGCAGCTTCTCTCTGTGCAGGGAGATCACATGTAAGAGCTGCGCAGGGAGCTGCAGCTTCTCTCTGTGCAGGGATATCACATGTAAGAGCTGCGCAGGGAGCTGCAGCTTCTCTCTGTGCAGGGAGATCGCATGTAAGAGCTGCGCAGGGAGCTGCAGCTTCTCTCTGTGCAGGGAGATCGCATGTAAGAGCTGCGCAGGGAGCTGCAGCTTCTCTCTGTGCAGGGAGATCACATGTAAAAGCTGCGCAGGGAGCTGCAGCTTCTCTCTGTGCAGGGAGATCGCATGTTAGGGCTGCGCAGGGAGCTGCAGCTTCTCTCTGTGCAGGGAGATCGCATGTAAGAGATGCGCAGGGAGCTGCAGCTTCTCTCTGTGCAGGGAGATCACATGTAAGCTGCGCAGGGAGCTGCAGCTTCTCTCTGTGCAGGGAGATCGCCTGTAAGAGCTGCGCAGGGAGATGCAGCTTCTCTCTGTGCAGGGAGATCACATGTAAGAGCTGCGCATGGAGACGCAGCTTCTCTCTGTGCAGGGAGATCGCATGTTAGAGCCGTGCAGGGAGCTGCAGCTTCTCTCTGTGCAGGGAGATCACATGTAAGAGCTGTGCAGGGAGACGCAGCTTCTCTTTGTGCAGGGAGATCGCATGTAAGAGCTGCGCAGGGAGCTGCAGCTTCTCTCTGTGAAGGGAGATCACATGTAAGAGCTGCAGCTTCTCTCTGTGCAGGGAGATCGCATGTTAGAGCCGCGCAGGGAGCTGCAGCTTCTCTCTGTGCAGGGAGATCGCCTGTAAGAGCTGCGCAGGGAGATGCAGCTCTCTCTCTGTGCAGGGAGATCACATGTAAGAGCTGCGCAGGGAGATGCAGCTTCTCTCTGTGCAGGGAGATCGCATGTTAGAGCCGCGCAGGGAGCTGCAGCTTCTCTCTGTGCAGGTAGATCACATGTAAGAGCTGCGCAGGGAGATGCAGCTCTCTCTCTGTGCAGGGATATCACATGTAAGAGCTGTGCAGGGAGACGCAGCTTCTCTTTGTGCAGGGAGATCGCATGTAAGAGCTGCGCAGGGAGCTGCAGCTTCTCTCTGTGCAGGGAGATCACATGTAAGAGCTGCGCAGGGAGCTGCAGCTTCTCTCTGTGCAGGGAGATCACATGTAAGAGCTGCGCAGGGAGCTGCAGCTTCTCTCTGTGCAGGGAGATCACATGTAAGAGCTGCGCAGGGAGCTGCAGCTTCTCTCTGTGCAGGGAGATCACATGTAAGAGCTGCGCAGGGAGCTGCAGCTTCTCTCTGTGCAGGGAGATCACATGTAAGAGCTGCGCAGGGAGACGCAGCTTCTCTCTGTGCAGGGAGATCACATGTAAGAGCTGCGCAGGGAGCTGCAGCTTCTCTCTGTGCAGATCTGCCAGATTGCTGGAGCAAAATCTAACGTAAAGTTCAATCTGCTTGTTAAGCAACTACAAAGTAGTGTGCTATGTCATTTTTGTAACAAACAGTTAAAAAATGTGATATGCTTTAGTGACAATTTTCATACCGTGAGGTAGGAACATACTGACACGTTTAATGATGTAATTTCACTAACTTTGGTAATAAAATTGCATCATTAAACGTGTTGACACGTTAATACCACCCTTGCCCCTATTACTAGTTTTAAATATCTGAGCATATGGTTTAACTACCATTTAACATTCGGGATGCATATTGATACCCTGAAAACCAAAACGTATGCCAAACTAGGTGTATTTTACAGGAACAAATCCTCCCAAAGTCTGCTGGTCAGAAAGTGTATTACACAGATGATGCTAATGCCAATTATTGACTATGGGGACACAGTATATGGTACAGCACCCCAAACTTACCTTGGCAAACTAGACACTCTCTACAATTCAATATGCCTCTTTGTCCTATGTAACAACAACACAGCATTGTGAAAAGCTCAAAGAACTAGATTGGCTATCACTTGAGTCTAGGCACAAAGTCCATCTCTTCTGTCTTACCTTAAAATACTTTCTGGGCAAGCTACCCGCCTATCTGAACAAGCTCCTCACTCCTATCACATGCAGCAGTTATTATCTGAGATCTGACTCCAAAAGACTGTTCATGGTCCCAAAGCTCAACAAAGTATCTGGCGGCTGCTCCTTCTCCTACCGTGCACCCAACAACTCAAACAGTCTAACGGAGACTCTCACAGCCGCCACCAGTCTAAATTCTTTCAGAACTAAAGCTGGCTTACATTTTAATCTGGTCTGTAACTGTTTCACAAGCCTAAAAGATAAAATATGTTCATGTAATGTCTTTATTCATAATGTATAACCTCTTAAATGTAACCATGTATTTGTCATTATAACTCTGTGCCCAGGACATACTTGAAAACGAGAGGTAACACTCAATGTATTACTTCCTGGTAAAACCTTTTATAAATAAATAAGACTGATTTTAACTAGATGTGAACCTAACTGTTTCCCTAATGGAGAAATAATGAGGAACAGATGTAAATAATAAAAACAATTATGACAAATACAAATCTAAAAAGAATGGGTGTAGAAAGCTAAATCACAAACATCATATAGATACAGAGTAGATGTTGGATAAGGGAGATATATAGAAATACTGAATTAAGAACACCATATAAATACATAAAATAAAAATACATTAAATAAATGGATCAGGGCTATAAAAAGACCAAAATGGATCAGAACTGTAAAATTATGAATATATAGTAATATGCTGTAATGTAACGTTAATTGCTGGTACATGTAACGTGTAATTTTAATGAGAGCTGAAAACATATTAGTTAATAAAAACAGCTAGATCAATATCCAGGTCCAAGCCATGTGGGAATAACATATTGAGAGAGCGTATCCAGTAGCTTTCTTTCTGTCTGTCTGTCTTAAAAAAGTGTCCCTCCCTCTGGCATCAGGGACTACGTTCTCAACACCCATTAGGATTATACCAGCTGGATTTTTATTATGGTGTTTGACAAAATGTTTAGAAATGCTATGATTTTGAAAACCAGGGCAGATGTTTCTTTTGTGCTCAATGAACCCAATTAAGAGATTCCTTTTTGTACAACCAACTTATTGTTATAAGGACAGTTTAAAGCAGCCGTCCAAGCGGCTGTTTTTTATTTTATTTTCCCCCCTTTTAATGTGCACCAATACAATCCACACAATGATAAGTAATTAGCTAAATTGACGATTGATCCATTCTCTTGTGATTGGTCGGCGAAGCTTCGGCTCGGGGGTTCACTAAATGTCTGAAAGTGCAGCAGAAGAGGACCAAGGATGCAAAGTTCTGTGCGGAAGATCATGTGACCAGGCAGTCACTAGATACAATTGGTGCACTGCTAGATAGAGGGCAGGACTGAAAAAGGGGTGTGCCAGAGCCTGTTTCAGAAGAAGAAGGAGATGTGGCTTTGTAAATGGTTGTTAAAGAAACAAAAAATGCTTGTTACATTATAATACATTAACATTTTCATTTAGTTATTTTTTACAAGTATTTTCTCATAGTACAAAACTGATTTATTAAAAAAAAAAAACACGTAGGATATTACTTGGTCTGCACCTTTTAATAGATAAACAATCGAAGTAGTGTTACAGTTCATGTAACTTTTAAAAGGGAATGTGTAAGATACGTACAGAGGTACAACCAGGGTGACAGATTTGAGGAAATTAAACCATTGCCTTTATTCAGTCCGTCACTTTCAGCAATACATTTTAAGGAAGTACACAAATAAATAAACACCCTATCCCTGTGTAAGGCTAACTCACTTTCCCAGTCCCTCTCGGCAGGCCTGGGAGGATACACCTCTTTCCAACCTATGACCCCAAAGTCAAAAGAGGTACCTGTAAGCAGGAGGGCCTTTATGTCAGTCTCTGGGTTGGTGTAAGTTGGTAGGGACATTCTCTGGTGGGTTCCAGGGTCCTCTATGCCCTGGAATAGAGGATTGGTTCCTGGTGTCTTGCAGGCAGCACAGTCCTTCTGCGCTCAAGACAGTGTTCCTGTGAATCTTCTGCTGGCAACACAGTCCCGCTCTGCTCAAGAGATCTCCTGCAGTTCAAGTAGGAGGCTTTTTTTTCTACCTGTCTGATGAGCCAGGTGGAGACTGGTTAATTGTTTCTAGCTGCAATTAACCAGCACCCTGCTGGATTCCTCAGGCCAATACCGACAATCTAACTTATGAGGAGAGGCTAGCTATATTAGATTTATTTACATTAAAAAAGAGGCGTCTAAGAGGGGATATGATAACTATATACAAATATATCCAGGGAAAGTACAAGGAGCTTTCAAAATAACTCTTCATCCCACGGTCAGTACAACAGTACAAGGGTTCTTTACAGTAAGGGCAGTTACATTGTGGGATTCATTACCCATAGAGACTGTGATGGCAGATTTGTTAAAAAAAAAAAAGTTGGACATCTTTTTAAAAAGGATAGGTATACAGGGATATACCAAATAAAAATACATGGGAGGGATGTTGATCCAGGGATTAATCCGATTGCCAATTCTTAGTCAGGAAGGAATTTATTTTTCCCCTTATGAGACATCATTGGATGATATGACACTGGGGTTTTTTGTTTGCCTTCATCTGGATCAATATACTGTAAGTATAGATATAGGATAAAGTATCTGTCGTCTAAATTTAGCATAGGTTGAACCTGATGGACGTACGTCTTTTTTCAACCTCATCTACTATGTAATTGTAACTATGTAACTACTGAAGCATAAAAAGGCTTAATTAGTTACATTGTTACATAGTTAAGGCCCTGTTACAGAATGATTGGTCGTTTTTACAAGATATAATATGTTTAGGGTAATTTGTAGTCAGAAATTTGCATGTCAGACATCATGCGTTACATTTGTGTATGTGTAGTCAAAACCTTAACCACTTGCTACCATTTCTCATACCCGTTCTGCATTGTAAATCTTTAAACCAAATAATGGGCAATAGTGAATAATTCCCAAAGTGAATTCCCCTCTCCTCCACGATCACCTTGTAACCCAGTATCTTCAACCCCCCCCCCCCCCCCCCGGCCCCTCCCCCACCCATATACATAGATATACACTGTGTTCAGGAAAAAAGGGACCCTTTTGTTTTTCGTCATTAGAAAGGTTCGAGTTGGAACTGAAATGTTGAGCTAATAAATCTCACTATTTTGAACATAGGAGTGCCTGTCCTGTTTTGCTTTTTGTGTACATTTTGGACGGGATGCACCCTCTCTTTACCCTTATTTTGTGAGTGCCCTGTTTCTGATATATAAAAAACACAGGATATATTTAAATAGGACTGCGCCTCCAATTGTTCAGTAATATGGTCAAATATAAATGCCCATGGCAAGAATACCTGTTATCAATAAGGACAATATATATCTAGTTTAAACTGTCTCAATTGCAGAAATAGTACACATAAATGCACATGGACAATTAGAAAATAACCAGAAAATCAATATGATTGGATGAAAAATAAGACCTATGCTAAAAAATGTAGTGCTTCTGAGGGGTGTGGTCTGGAGCTAGACCAAGATGGCCATGTAGATCCGAAGCGCTCTAACAAAGGATTCGCAATCCACAACAATCCTGATTTATAACTAGCCAAATTAATAAAAAAATAACAAATTCTGATAAATAAGAGAATAAGGAATATTTGAATACAAAAATTAAACAAATCGGTCAATATTTGGTTAAACTATTTAAGATTCGAATATTAGGCCTGTAGAGTAAGGGCACATTTTCTGAGCCTTGAACACAGGGGCCCAGACAAGATTAGAGGCCCGTACAAGAATAGGGGTTGCAACACCCCCTCCTCCACCCCCCACCTCCTCCACCCCCCCTCTGCTGCCTGGCCAGGGCAGCTGCCCACATTTAAAGGGGCCTGACACCAATAATAAAAACAAAAATAAAACATTTTAAATTAAAGAACAAGACAAGATGGCCGCTGAAGACCCCATAGAAATTAAAGGGTGACTTTGAGTGGGTGGGGAGAGGAAGACAGTTGGCACCAGACATCCAGAAAGGACCCCCCCCCCCACAAAAAGGGGGAAAGTGGGGGGGGGACCCCCAATAAATAAAAACTATCAGAGCTGCTAAGTTGTTTGGATCTGCCTCTCCTCCCAGGCGGTACCCATAACCAAATCTCATCTGCAAGAATAGACAAAGTGGGAACCTGTGATACAAAGACTGTGTTTGACTTAATTCCATTCCACTAAAAATCCAAATGGGGGGAGCGTGCATGACGTGCAGCCAGATGGCCGCCTAATCCTGTAGCTCTTCCCCAGGACTCCACATATTACTACTACTCAGTGATATATGGGCAACTCTCCAGCCTGAATCTCACCTGCATTAATCAGTCTCACCTCTAATAATGCCGCGCAACTCCATGCCCAAGGTCTTACCTTCCAAGGTTAAAAGAACCCCGCTCAGCAACGGCGCATCCGACTTCTTCCATCGACAACATGGACAGTCTCAAACAGCCCAAGAAGGCACCGGAGTACAGGGTGAGTGGGAATCAGAAACTGAGGAGATCCCCGCTCCTTTACACTCCACCAAACAAGATATAGAAGAATGTGAAACTAAAATCAGCATTTGAGTTAAAAATCCAGAAGGCAGTTAAGGAGCTCCGCAGAGATCTTGCCCACGAGGGGGAGTGTACCACAGAACTGGAGGCCAAGGTCACGGAGTTCGAGGAAGTTCAGGACTCTCTGGTGCTAGACGTGGCCACTATGAAGAATCAGATGGCAGAACTTAGCGAGTTACAGAAGGACCAAGACAACCATTCTCGGAGGAATAATATCAGAGTCTGTGGTATACCGAAGGAGATAGAGGATCTCAATGACTTTCTGATACAAGTATTTACCATGCTGTGCCCCGAGTTAACCGACTCCCAAATGCTAATGGACAGAGCACATAGAGCCCTAAGACCTAGAGCCCCTAATCAAGACAAACCAAGGAATGTGATACTGCGCCTCCATTATTACCACACAAAGGAATGAATCATGGCGACGGATAGAAACCGTGAGGTTATCAAAATCAACTCCATAAAGCTACAGTTGTTACCAGATCTTGCGGCAATTACACTGCAGAAACGCAGAAATGTAAAGTCTTTCACAGAAATTCTACGCAATGC
Organism: Ascaphus truei; assembly: GCF_040206685.1. Classification (NCBI taxonomy): domain Eukaryota; kingdom Metazoa; phylum Chordata; class Amphibia; order Anura; family Ascaphidae; genus Ascaphus; species Ascaphus truei. The sequence goes on from NC_134490.1 coordinate 101,796,513, forward strand.
TGGAATCAGATACCGGTGGGGTTTCCCCTTCCGCCTCAGGGTGCTCAAAGGAGGGACCCAAGTCTCAATCAAAGATCCTGGAGAAGCTCCCAACTTTTTGGTGAAATTGGGTCTCCAGATGCAGCCCTCGGAAACGCAAAGAGAGGAATCAACCTCGAAAAGAGACCATCTGAAATGGATCATGGTAGGATCCCAGAAAGAAAGGCACACAGCACCCAGCGGAGGCACCAACTTGGATCTGGCCAAAAGACTTGATTGCCACGAGAGGATCTTCTCTCCCCCATAAGGTGAAAATAAAAGGAAAAAGAAAACCCATAAGATAAGTGAAACTATACATGGACTGCTAGTATAATGGATAAAGGGCAATACATGACCAAACTTATGAGCTGGCTCTATGCAAAGCACCCTGGATCTCATTGAGTCGGGGTTGGAGGGTGGTCCGGGCATGTGGGCTTGGCGGGTGGGGGGTTTAATTTGGCTTGGGGGCCGTTGTTTCAGGTGTGGTGCGCTCTCTGTCGGCGTGGAGAGTGCGTTGCACTTGGGGTGTTGGTTTCTGGGCTGGAATAGATCTCTCATTTGCTGGGTCCGTGGGCCTGGATCATCCTTTATTCTTGAGTAAACCCTTGGGGTTTACAGGACAATCCCAGAAACCGTGAGCACTTAAATTGTTTGGAAGTGAGATGTGTGCCAGATAAACCCCCTTGTATTAATTCTTACTGAATCAAGAACATGAACAGATTGGGGTAGTGCTATAAGATGTTGCCACTGTAGGCCTGAATGACATAGATTGCTTTTTATGCTCTTGTAACCATGTAAACGAGTAGTGGGCCAAACCACACAAATACTAAAATATGGGTTCTTTTACTAAATGTGGGGGGAGGAAGATGGAGTAACAGGAGTAATGAAGGTTGCCAAATGTTTAAGACATGAGTTCCTGGGGCTGCGGATGGGTGGCCGCAGGTGTTACAGCACGGGCGTTTGACCCGAGTTATAGTTTGACACATGCCAATAAGTTGGCACAGGATGAGCCTGACTGTTTGGGCCACCCAGTGATGACAATTTTTTTCCCTTTAATGTGTTAGTTATGTACAGTTATTATTGTTTTCTCTTTCCCTATGTGATTCCCTTCACCTTCAAACACAGTAAGGCTACATGGTTTCAACACGGAAAACAATACGAACCGGCGTCTTATAATTCCATGCATATGATCTTATAGAGTCCAATATGTGGAAGAGTCCCAGAGAATCTGTTGTTCCTGTACTTCCAAAAGGCTTGATGACTTGATGGTCTGCAGCCATACGTCACGGGATATGTGGAATCAAGCACAAAGACAAATCATAGTGTGTATACTGTATACTTGCAATAACAAACAGACCATACAACTCAAAACATGAAATACAAGACACACACACAACGAACACACAAAAAACAAATAGCAAGGCTGAAAAATAAAAAGAGCTAATTTAATTCAACAATATAAAAACAATAAAAATTGCTAAAATAAGGAATGCAGTGATGCAGCTGGTCCGGTGGTATAAAACCAGAAACCTACTCACAAGATAAGGTAAGTATGTAGACAATGTGCATCAAACGCAGTGAGGTGCTGCTTGTCCTCCGATAGCAGGGGAGTGTCTCTTAGTGCACTCCAGTCCTGCCCCGCACCTCTGGAACGGATCCTCCGACACTGAAGGCGGACCTCGGGAAGAAAAGCCTCTTCCTGTTTGCAGATACGATGCACGACTGCCACGCTGCTCACGTGAGTCCCTTTTGAATAGTTCTGAACTCTGACCCTACGCGTTTCGTGCGCCTGCGCGTCACTTCTTCAGGGGATAATGATATAGTGCTAGACATTAGATGCTTATATTCCAGTACAATAGCATTGATTGGCTTGAAATTCGCCACTCACCTCTACTGCAACTGCTAAGATTGGTCAAATTATTCGCCAATCACATCTAACACCAAATGAACAACCTTGCTAACATAATAACACTACACACAGTAAAACAAAACAAAATACAAAAAACTGAATACATGTACAGTACTGAATAGCAAAAATACAAAAATATATGGTTTTAACATAATGTTCTTGAGGACATGTATTTCCCAGTTCCTGCATCAGTTACACTCAAGGTACCAATAAGGAATAAGCTATTAGCTCTCAAACCACCATAATGATGGGTACCTTTAAAATACTATCCCATAATGTTAAAGGGCTCAACAGCCAGGCTAATTGCCGGATGGCCTTCTCGAATTATAAGAAAGAACTTGCAGATTTTACCTTTTTGCAGGAGACTCACTTTCCCAGGCGACACCATACATAAACATACATGTTTACATAAACAATTCTCCCAGGTATTTTAATCATCTGCAATAGTTAAACAAAGAGGTGAGGCCATAGCTTTCAATAACAACACCCCTTTCCCACTAGAACTCAAGAAAACAGATAAAGAAGGGTGATTTATTCTTTTGACTAGACGGATAGGTGAGTCTGAGGTTACGCTGGTCAACATTTATGCCCCAAACTCAGCAAGGGTCCCATACTTAGAAAAAATTCTAGACCTACTGCACCGACACACTTTATTCGAGCAAATACCCAGTATGTACCTGGCAGATACCTGGAATGCGCCGCTCCTCACCTCTGACAAGCCCCGTTGCGTTTGCCTTCCCAGCCTGGGTTCATGCCTGGCTGACAGGCGGCTGATCTGTTAAATGATAATGATTAGGATTTAATAGGCTGAAATGCTTCGCGTGTCTACCAGATGGCATAAATTCATGAATTGTAATGCAGTATATATATATATACTGTGCAGTATTGCAGCCAGCGGGAATAAAATGCTTCAATCCCTGTCTGGAAAATACCTCAATGCACTCGGGCAGAAAACAGTCACAAACCTCAATACACCCGGGTATACCCGAATTCGTGGGACTAGCCGAGCTCGAATAAAGTGTGTCGCCAGTGTAATTGAGAAGGCCCTCTGATTGTGGCAGGTGACTTCAACTTAGTCTGATCCCCTAGAATGGATAGTTCTGGTGCTCCCGAGCAGAGAGCAGGTCGCCCTGGCTCGCAGGAGTCAAGATTATTGTCTAAACTATTAGTGGAATCCCAGACTGTAGATAGATAGAGGTCACTTCACCCTACTGATAGAGATTACACATTCTATTCAGCCCCCATAGATCATACTCTAGGATTGACATAATCCTAGCAGATGTCAGACTGGTGGACAAAATTCCTAAAGCAAACATACATCCTATTACATGGTCAGACCATGCGTTAATAGATATCACAATTCTAAACTTAACTGCTCCTAGGGTGGCTGGCCAATGGAGACTCAATGAGTCTCTTCTTAGTGTCCCTGATGTTGTTATTTCCCTAAATAAGGACATCAAAATTTATTTTGAATACAACTATTCCCCAGAGGTCCCGGTTTCCACGGTTTGGGAGGCTCACAAAGCCGTCATAAGAGGAGCACTTATGAGAATAGCCTCGTATAGGAAAAAAAATGGGATAAAAAAACTGAGGCGTTAACCCTAGAATTAGAGACACTAGAAAAGAGTCACAAATCTAGTCAATCGGCCGAGATACTGGCAAAAATAATCAGAACCAGAGGGGAATTAAACCTTTAATTGGCAAATAAAACAGAGAAAGCCATGAGATGGACGTCTCAGAAATACTACGAGAGGGGGAACAAGGCCCACACCATGCTAGTCAGGAAGTTAAGAGGCCCAGGCAGCCTGGGAGGTGTCCGTGCTATAAAACTAAAGAATGGGGTCTTGTCGCATGACCCGGCCAAAGTAGTAGAAGAATTCAGAACATTTTACCAAAATCTGTATGGTAAGACTAATATGGTCTCACACCCACCCCCCAAACCCAGTCTCTCCAATTTCCTACGGTCAAGTCACCTTACCACACTAACACCAGAACAGGCATTGAAACTTAACCAAATAATATCATGTGAGGAAGTATTGTCAGCAATTAAAAGCCTTAAAAACCTTAAATCTCATGGGCTGGATGGTTTTTCTGGTATGTACTACAAAAAGTTCGCTAAAGCTATCGCCTCCCATCTTACCACCCTGTTTAATAAATTTATGGAGGGCGATCACTTTGCCGACACTATGTCTACAGCCAATATAGTGGTGATACCCAAAAAAGGAAAGGAACCTTCAGACTGTTCGAGCTAGCGCCCTATCTCCCTAATCTACATTGACTTGAAGTTATTTGCCAAGATACTGGCCAACAGGTTAAATGAGTACATGCCACACCTACTGCACCACGACGAGGTGGGTTTTGCTCCTTCCAGACAAGTCGCACACAATGTATGCCGTATAGTAGATCTGACTCACTCAGCAAATGTTGGAGGTACCCCTCTTCTCTGCCTATCTCTAGATGCTGAACAGGCCTTCGATAGACTTGACTGGGATTTCTTGTTCTCTGTACTAAAATATATGGGCTTTACAGGTCAATTCCTACAAGCGGTCAGAGGTCTCTATCAACACCCTTCAGCTAGAGTTAAATGTGCCGGCCATATCTCTGATAAAATCCAAATAACTAATGGGACTAGACATGGCTGTCCCTTATCCCCTCTACTGTTTGCACTCTCAATAGAGCCTCTGGCAGCCACTATTAGACTAAATCCCAACATCTCAGGGATAACCATAGGTAAAGTTAATTACAAAATTTCCCTATTTGCGGACAATGTGTTTTTGACCCTCACACGCCCCTTAATATCCCTCCCAAATCTCTACCAATCTCTTGATGACTTTGGAAACAGGTCGGGCTTTAAAATTAATCATACCAAATGCCTGGCATTGGAGGTGAACGTGCCCAGCGACACCGTCAAGCTTCTCAAACGTAACTTTGATTTCCCATGGCAAACGCATTGTATCCCCTATCTCGGAATTAAGGAAACAAAATCATATGAAACCATATACAAATTTAAGTATCCGAAACTAATTAAAAATCTGAAGAAAGATTTGGAATCCTGGAGCAAATACAATATCTCATTGATTGGCAAAATATTATATCTTTTAAAATTAATCTCCTTCCACACATATTGTATTTTTTCTGCACTCTCCCCATTAAGATACCACTTAAAGATCTTGTGGAGCTCCAATCCTGCTTTACCAAGTTTGTTTGGATTTAAAACCAGAGACAGAACATGAAACACAGACAGAGCTCAGTGCTACATCCTATGACACAAATACACAGTACAGTGCCTAAATATATATAAGTATCTTTTGAATAAAATGCTCTTTTACTTTAACTCTTTGGCCAAAGTGTTGTAAGCCCTTGAGCCACTCCAAGGCAGACCACGTCTCAAGGGTCCTAACACTAAAATAGATTCTTAATAACCTGTACATTACCAGGAAGAATGATTTATAATAAATCTGTAAAAATTAGTTGCATAGTTCTAAGTCTGATTGAAGCTCTTATTAACCTGTATAATACCAGGCAAAGCACTCTGCATTAGATTTGTCGCAATCAAAGTGTCTGCAAGTTCCCATGAGTGTGGAAGGTGAGATGGAGTGGGCTTTTAACCATTTCAAAGTGGGTGGCGGTGAGCTTCAAACTTGGGAAGGAGGAGCCACCCTCCAAATCAGCCAGGAACAGCTAAATAGGAACAGCTGAACAGAATTGTAAAACACACAGAACCCCTACAAGCTCATATTGAACCCCCAAAATAACCACTATATATATATATGCGTATAAGTGTCAAAGTGGAGTGCTAATGAGCATGGCAATATATATTTTAAACCAGAGACAGAACATGAAACACAGACAGAGCTCAGTGCTACATCCTATGACACAAATACACAGTACAGTGCCTAAATATATATAAGTATCTTTTGAATAAAATGGTCTTAGAACTATGCAACTAATTTTGACAGATTTATTATAAATCACTGTACTGTGTATTTGTTCCTGGCTGATTTGGAGGGTGGCTCCTCCTTCCCAAGTTTGAAGCTCACCCCCGCCCACTTTGAAATGGTTAAAAGCTCACTCCATCTCACTCATGGGAACTTGCAGACAGTTTGATTGCGACAAATCTAATGCAGAGTTCTTTTCCTGGTATTATACAGGTTAATAAGAGCTTCAATCAGACAGAACTATGCAACTAATTTTGACAGATTTATTATAAATCATTCTTCCTGGTAATGTACAGGTTATTAAGAATTTATATTAGTGTTAGGACCCTTGAGACGTGGTCTGCCTTGGAGTGGCTCAAGGGCTTACAACACTTTGGCCAAAGAGTTAAACTAAAAGACCATTTTATTCAACAGATACTTATATACAGTTCTTGACAAATAACCCAAAAATCTACTCGCCAAACCAAAAAATCTACTCGCCACCTAGCCCCGCCCCCAGCCCCTCTCAGGCTCCGCCCCCAGCCCCTCCCCTAGCTCCGCCCCCAGCCCCGCTTAAATTTTTTTTAAGTAAATTCCTAGTAAAACCCATTCTTTTTTGACATAAGTTTATTTATTGTATTACATTTATACTTTACTACAATTAGTCCTTGTTACGTGTCTGTGTGACTATTTTCCTGCACCCATTAACCAGTGTCTGGACGCCCCCTCTTCACAATATCTAAAGCAGCAATCCCGACTGGGATCTTACCTGATCCGCAGTCCCTCAATGACCGACTGACGCGGGGATGACTGTCTGGGGGATTGGGTGGGGGGGTGTTATCTGACTTGGTGGGGATTACTGACTGGGTGGGATTACTGACTGGGTGACTGGGTGGGATTACTGACTGGGTGACTGGGTGGGTGGGATTACTGGTTGGGGTGGGATTACTGACTGGGTGGGGGTGGGATTACTGACTGGGTGACTGTGTGGGGGGTGGGATTACTGACTGGGTGACTGGGTGGGATTACTGACTGGGTGACTGGGTGGGATTACTGACTGGTGACTGGGTGGGATTACTGACTGGGTGACTGGGTGGGGAGTGGGATTACTAACTGGGTGGGATTACTGACTGGGTGGGGATGGGATTACTGACTGGGTGACTGGGTGGGATTACTGACTGGTGACTGGGTGGGATTACTGACTGGGTGACTGGGTGGTGGTGGGATTACTGACTGGGTGACTGGGTGGTGGTGGGATTACTTACTGGGTGACTTTATTACTGACTGGGTGACTGGGTGGAGGGTGGGATTACTGACTGGGTGACTGGGTGGGGGGTGGGATTACTGACTGGGTGACTGGGTGGGGGGTGGGATTACTGACTGGTGACTGGGTGGGGGGGTTGGATTACTGACTGGTGACTGGGTGGGGGTGGGATTGGTGACTGGGTGGTGGTGGGATTACTTACTGGGTGACTTTATTACTGACTGGGTGACTGGGTGACTGGGTGGGGGGTGGGATTACTGACAGTGACTGGGTGGGGGGTGGGATTACTGACTGGTGACTGGGTGGGGGGGTTGGATTACTGACTGGTGACTGGGTGGGGGTGGGATTACTGACTGGGTGGGGGGGGAATACTGATTGGGTGACTGGGTGGGGGGTGGGATTACTGATTGGGTGACTGGGTGGGGGGTGGGTTTACAGATTGGGTGACTGGGTGGGGGGTGGGATTACTGATTGGGTGACTGGGTGGGGGGTGGGATTACTGATTGGGTGACTGGGTGGGGGGTGGGATTACTGATTGGGTGACTGGGTGGGGGGTGGGATTACTGATTGGGTGGGGGGTGGGATTACTGATTGGGTGACTGGGTGGGGGGTGGGATTACTGATTGGGTGACTGGGTGGGGGGTGGGATTACTGATTGGGTGACTGGGTGGGGGGTGGGATTGGTGACTGGGTGACTGGGTGACTGGGTGGAGGGTGGGATTACTGACTGGGTGGGAGATGGGATTACTGACTGGGTGGAGGGTGGGATTATTGACTGGGTGGGAGATGGGATTACTGACTGGGTGGGGGGTGGGTGACTGGGTGGGATGACTGACTGGGTGGGGGGTGGGATGGGTGACTGGGTGGGATGACTGACTGGGTGGGGGGTGGGGGATGACTGACTGGGTGGGGGGTGGGTGACTGGGTGGGTTACCTCTGGTGTCCTGCACCCACACGTTCTCTCTCTCCCCCATACATACACACACACTCTCAAACACACACACACACACACACACACACACACACACACACACACACACACACACACACACACACACACACACACACACACACACACACACACACACACACACACACACACACACACACACACACTCGCTCTCCCCCATACACATACACACTCTCAATCTCTCTCTCAATCTCTCTCTCACATACACATACACACACACTCTCTCAGTACCTCACAGTATCTCAGGAGCGCTGGAGGGGAGAGAGGGGGGGGAGAAACACTCGGCTACTATCTCCCGCCCCGCGAGGACAGCGGGAGAGCACCGGGGGGGGGGTGTATCTCCCAGCGCCGGGGGGGGTGTATCTCCCGACCCGCGCGCACAGCGGGAGAGTGCCGGAGGTGGGGGGGTATCTCCCGACCCACGCGCACAGCGGGAGAGTGCCGGAGGTGGGGGGGGGGGTATCTCCCGACCCGCGCGCACAGCGGGAGAGTGCCGGAGGTGGGGGGGTATCTCCCGACCCGCGCGCACAGCGGGAGAGTGCCGGAGGTGGGGGGGGGGGTATCTCCCGACCCGCGCGCACAGCGGGAGAGTGCCGGAGGTGGGGGGGGGGTATCTCCCGACCCGCGCGCACAGCGGGAGAGTGCACGCGGAAGAAATGAGGCAGACACTGATTTGGCTCAACAACTCAGAGAAGATCTGCGCAAAAAAAGAACAGATTATCGATATCTTGAAATGCAGAGACTTCGAGAGAAGCTGCCTCAATACAGCATGAAAGAGAAAATAATTAAAGTGATAAACACAAGTGATAAACGCGCACACAGCGGGAGAGTGCTGGAGGTGGGGGTATCTCCCGACCCGCGCGGACAGCGGGAGAGCGCCGGAGGGGGGGGGGGTGTATCTCCCGACCCGCGCGAACAGCGGGAGCGCCAGGGACCGGGGGCAGGATGTATCAGTGTATATATAAATATTTTAAAGTGCATTAAATTCCCCCCACCTCGAGCATCTGTTCAAAATCCTCCATGACCGGATCAGTGGGATTGTAAATTACAGGAGCTGGCACAATTATACAGAAGGATATATAGAGGAGGAGGAGGAGGAGCAGCAGCAGCAGCAGCAGCAGCAGACACACGCGCACACCCCCTCCCCCCCCCATCATTACTTTACCCGTGCAGAGAAGGAAGGGCGGTTTGAAGTCCTGGTAAACTCCATCCCGCGTCACAGCCAATCAGCTATCAGATAAAGGGATTATTTTTTTTTTCGAGCAAGGGATTTTTTTTTTTTTTCAAGCAGGGATTTTTTTTTTTTTTCGAGCAGGGGAAAAGTTACTGGCCACGAGCCAATATCCGATCGCAGCTGGCGAGCTGGCGACCGGGTTTGTCGAGCACTGCTTATATATATTTAGGCACTGTACTGTGTATTTGTGTCATAGTATGTAGCACTGAGCTCTGTCTGTGTTTCATGTTCTGTCTCTGGTTTTAAATATATATTGCCATGCTCAGTAGCACTCCACTTTGACACTTATACGTATATATATATATATATATATATATATATATATATAGTGGTTATTTTGGGGGTTCAATATGAGCTTGTAGGGGTTCTGATTGTTTTACAAGATTGTTTGGAACAAGAAACGCCCAAGGGTCAAGAGAGAGGTGCTATATAGGCCCAAAAGGTGGGGGGGGGGGGTTAGATCTCCCCAATCTTCTGAAATACTATCAGGTCTCCCAGCTAAGTCAGCTGATACTATGGAACTCGGATCCCAGCTAAGTCAGCTGATACTATGGAACTCGGATCCCAGCTAAGTCAGCTGATACTATGGAACTCGGATCCACAATCTAGAGGATGGGTAGATATAGAGAATGCTGAGTCCAAACCAGCGGACTTCAAAACCCTCTTATGGCTAACCAAATCCAATAGGCCGCCAAAAACCCTGTCCCACCCAGTGATCAGACATTCCCTAACACTTTGGGACTGTCTGAAATTTAAATTCAAACTCACACCAGTGAGTTCCCCTATGATCCCGCTCTTCGATAACCCAGACTTTGACGCAGGTAAAGCGACAGGTGCATTCCAAGCCTGGTGGGCTGTCGGCATTGTCACGGTAGGAGATCTGTTTTCTTTTTGTAGGCTTATCCCGTTCCCAGATTTACAACAAAAAAAACCTGCCCCCCTCCGAGATATTTCGCTACCTTCAGGAAAAACATTTCGTCACACAATATTACAGGGTCGGGGAGTCCCTTGCCTCCACTTATTTTGAAACGCTTTATAGACACTGAGCTCTGGAGAAAGGTCTGATATCTGCCCTGTACCATATTCTAACTAGCTCTGATGCAGGTGAAAAATGTCTCTATTTGCTGAAATGGGAGGAAGAACTAGGAGAGGTCCTCGAAGATGAAGACTGGGCAGATGTATGGGAAGCTGCCGCAAAAAGCTCGATATGCACTGTGGTAAAAGAGAACTCTTACAAATTACTATATCGCTGGTATATGACACCGGCTAGGCTCCACACGATATTTAACTCTCACTCGCCGTTCTGTTTTAGAGGATGTGGACAAAACGGTTCAATATTACATATTTGGTGGAGATGCCCAAATCTGGTCCCCCTATGGAAGCTTGTCTTCCAACTGATCAATAGGCTGTTAAACGTTAAGTTGAGACCCAATCCATGGATTGCCCTCCTGGGAAGGCCAATTCCAGATATACCGCGAGCCTCAGCCAAGTTGATCGCCCATATCATGTCAGCCACGAGATGCTATATCGCGGCCTCCTGGAAAAAACAGGAGGCTCCCTCTGACCATGGTTAAACGTAGGATATGGCATATCTCTGTAATGGAGAAAACTCACAGCATTCCTGAGAGAGAGCTGCCATAAGTTTTCCCAAACCTGGGATCCCTGGTTTGTGGGAGAAGGGGGACAAGGGGACAATAGAGATGTATCCTTTATATAGAGAGGAACAACCGCTCCCTCCGAAGTCATGCGCACAATGCCTAAAACAGAGCATTTCCTATAGAACATGGGTACTGGAGTACAGACAAGTTAAAAACTTAAGGATCAAATGATGCCATGGACATCAGCAACATGACGTCGCACGACGTTGCGTTGCTATGATAATGTGACATCATGACATCATTTGACGCTGCAACGTCGCGTTGTCATAGCAATGAGATGCCATGTGACGTCACATTGGTGACGTCTGCAGAGTCATTTGATGCTGTGGTTCAGAAGGTGGAGGAGGGCGGCAGATAAAGAGGCTTAGTGCCTTCCCATCAGGCCCAATAATAGGCACGACACTGTGGCAAAAGTATATGGGGGCGGGCATTTTTGCCAACCCAAAATTTTGCTGCCCTAGGCCCGGGCCTTATGGACCCAATAGGAAATCTGCCACTGCCTCCTGCTAAAACGCATGCCCGAAGACGAAAACAACATTGTCTGATTGCCTAATCAATAACGTGTTCATCCAGCTGCTCCCACTCTTGAACCATTCATTGTTTTAGTAATTCGTTTTTTTTCAGTTCTCCTACAGTAGTGCCATTCTTCATGAGGAAACATTTTATGGGATATAATTCTTGCTATATTTCAAACTCTTTATAAAGTGCTTATCTTCTTCGCTAAACACCATTTTGTAACTATGCACATCATGCCATCACCAATTACAAAGAATATTTATTAGATTTTCAAATAATTGTTAAATGAAATAATCTACTTTTTGAGATCCATATTTGCTTACATTTTCATGAAAATTAAGTGATTTGTCCGCAAGATATGATAAAATAAAAGGGTCCTGTTTTGTCTGAACATAGGGTACATTATTTTTCCCCATTATGCCTCCATAAGAGGCACCTACGGTACAATTTGTTTCCTCCTGTGGACCCTTCATGACCCAATCTGACACTGGTGCACAGTTTAGTGTTGAGTGTTTTCTGTAGTCATTTGGCCATTTTGTTGTCTGAAAGCCTCCCTTTTTTATACATTGGAATACCCATCAGGTATTATTAAAATACTTTTCTGCCATGGAATAATGTAATAATTTGCATGACCTTATCCTGTGGCAGATATTTATTGTATTTGTATGTGGATTTGTGTCAATAGTTAAGAAATAGTGACTATGGTGGTTCTTCTGAATGGCCACCAAAAAGCCATATACAAATGAGTTTACATAATTACGGCGTTAAATTGGAAAATATAACTTGCAATATTTTTTTCCCAGGACATCGAACATTATTGTCAATTACACCCTTTCAGTGCTGGAGGGTTGTGCCACCTCTGTGGTCATGGGTCCTCAGGTACTTCCGCATCACGACACAGTTTCTGTTCTGGCTGGATATGAGGGAGAGAACGGGTCCACCTCTTCAGCGTGGTTCACATGTTGGAGTGCCAAGCACATACAACACAAAGAAAAAGGAGTGTACCTCATAAGAGCCCCATGTGGTGGCACTTTAAATGACATACAACATACGTCATTGAAGGGGTTAATAACCTTTTAGTTCATCTGTGCATAAGGGCCAATTCAATATGCTGTTAAGCGGTTTCTCTGTACTGGAGAAGATTTTAGTCACATTCATTTGAATAGAGAGGATCTCTTCTCCAGGACAGTGAAGAGGTAGAAGACCTACAGTACATTATGATTTGTGTTCAGTACTTTCCACTCTTGCAAGATTGTCCTCTGTCTGACTCAAGTATTCTTTAATTCTTTAAACTGCATTTAACCGGACTACTACATGTATTTATTACTCGTAAAGTCCACAAACTTCCAGCTTTCAAGCCTTGCTTGTGTTTCTTTGCTTATGGAAAATAGTGTACAGGTTCCAGTCCAGACTTTGTCTGGAACCCGCCCTTACCTGGCTGCTGTAGACATTTTGATTACTGGAAGCCTGCTATATTGGCTGCACCTGTTCAAGGGCTTAAATAGCAGCCATTGACTTCCAGCCCCTGCCTGAGCATTGTATAGGTTTCCCTGTGATCCTAGCCTCCTTGGGTTATAGTTACTGAGCCTTCCTTGTTCGTGATCCTTCCATGTTCCTGAGGCTAGCTTGTTGCTGTGCCTAGCCTTTTTAGTTGGAATCCCTGTTTCTGACCCTGGACCATAACCCCGACCTTGCTGCCTGCCGCCTGCCCTGACCCTTTGCCTTTTGCCTGGACTTGCGCCACTGCCACCAGCCCTTACCTCCTGCCTGCTTACCGACTACGGATAATCTAACAGGACTCTGTCCCTGGGCCCTGGTTGGTTAAATTGCATCCCTAGCTCACCCTGCGGGTCAACTTTCTGATCGGAGATGAGCACCATCACATAATACTCAGGCCACATATGAACCCTGCTGAGATAGAATGGGTGCTGTCCCTCTGGGGCCAAATCCTGATTGGCACTCCGCCCTCCTGACTACGTGGGATACTTTAATCACTTCCATCACCTCCAGATTGCAAACCCATCCTCCTCTTGCACCACCGGCTGATTCTTTGTCGACACCTCCCCTTCCGGCTCAGCAAGCTAACCTTGCATTCATGGAGCAAAAAGATGAATTCTCCAGTGCTCCTGTTTCAATGTCAAGTACACCTCTCACTGTTTCCTCGGCAATAAGTGCTGTAACCCTTGATGGTTCTAAGACTCCTGATTCAATGTCAGATGTCCCTATTACTGAATATAAGGATCCTGTTTCAAAGAAAAGTTACCCTTTTTCTGACTCTCCTGCAGTAACCTTCGCTAGTTATAATTAGTGTTGAACCGGGTAGCGATTAAAAAAAAAAACCGGGTAACAGGTACCTGGCCAAAATCAATGGTTCTACCCGGCCGGGTACCCGGCTACCCGGTTTGACACTTATATGGCGACAGTGTCCTCTGGCCGGCGAGGGACAGCAGGAATCCCTTACCATGCGGCTTGTTTCCTTAATGCATGCACAGATCACCACACGCCCGTCCCATCTCTGCTGCTCCTGCCCGCCCCACCACCTCCGCTCCTCTTCCGCTCCCCCCACCTCCACCGCACCTCCGCTCTGGTCTGCTCCTCCTCCACTCACCTCCGCTCCCGCCTGCACCTCCACTGCTCCCGTCCTCCGCGCTGCACCTCCGCTGCTCCTGACCACCGGTACTGTGCGCCGCACCTCCGCTGCTCCCGTCCTCCGGTACTGTGTGCCGCACCTCCACTGCTCCCATCCTCCGCTCCTGTGCGCCGCCTCTCCACTGCTCCCGTCCTCCGCTCCTGTGCGCCGCCTCTCAGCTGCTTCCGTCCTCCGCTCCTCTGTGCCGCCTCTCCGCTGCTCCCGTCCTCTGTTCTTGTGCGCCGCCTCTCCGCTGCTCTTGTCCTCCGTTCCTGTGCGCCGCCTCTCCGCTGCTCCCGTCCTCCACTACTGTGCGCCACCTCTCCACTGCTCCCATCCTATGCTCCTGTGCGCCGCTCCTCCTCCGCTCCTGCCTGCTCCTGAGCTCCGCAACACCTCCGCTCCCGCCCGCTGCAACACCTCAACTCCCGCCCGCTCCCGACCTCTGCACCTCCGCTCCCGACCTCGGCCGCACCTACGCACCCACCCGCTCCTCCTCTGACACCTCCGCTCCCGTCCTGCTGTCCCACGCCGGCTGAAAGGTAAGTAATAAGATTATTTCCAGCTGCCCTGACATTACCCGACGCCGGGTATTACCCGGCGCCAAGCCCACTTCTCAGTTGCCGGGTCCGGGTAATGTCCGAGTAGCTGGAAATGTGCCGGGTAACGCCGAGTACCGGGTAATTCCGGGTACTCGGTACACCACTAGTTATAATGCCTTAGATTTAAAACCAGGGCCCCCTTTCTCTGACTCTCCTGTAGTGTCTGAGGTTCCTTTGTTTCTAAGGCTCTTGCCATAAAGTTTCCCACAGTATCTGGTATACCTATTGTGGTTTCTCAAGCACCCACTTCAGCAACAAGCAGACCTTTCACCAATGTCCCAACATGGTTAAATATACCAAGTTCTGATTTTTCCACGACACGTACCCCTACTGCTGGGTTCCATGCAATGTTGGATAACCCCATCTTTGTTCCTAAGGTTCCTGCCATAAAATTCCCCACAGGATCTGGTATACATATGGTTGTTTCCCAGACTCCCACTTCAGAGACAAGTGTACCTTTTTCTGATCAATTTGCAGTACCTAGTGTAACCACTGCTGATCCTCAGACACCCACTTCAGAGACAAGCGTATATTTCTCTGATCCCATTGCAGGACCTACTGTAACCACTGCTGATTCTCAGACAATCATTTCAGAGACAAGCATAACTTTCTCTGACTGCTCTGCAGTGCCTTTTAGGCTCCGGCCCCGCTGCATGCGCTGCACGCACGTCTGCGAGGCAGTCGGCGCGTGCAGCCGAGACCCCTGGTCTGCAGAGAGCTGCAGGGGGAAAGACAGGGGGCGTGATGGGGAAGTGAGAGGGGGCGCGGCCATAATGTCACCTGGCAGGTTCGCCCTTATTGGTGGAACCGCCGGGGGCGTGGCCTAGCGCTCCATCGCGACTCCTGCTCCCAATTTTCTTGAGAGCAGGAGTTTCGTGCAGCGCGACGGCCCCTCCTCGCAGTGGGCCTGGCGGCTCTTGTTCCCGCAGCATCCGCCACAGCGGCCAGCGTGGACCTGACCTTATAACCATTGAGGACTCTGGAACTCCCATTGCAAGACAAGTTTAAGTATCACTGATTTTTCAGCTGCGTCTGAAGTACTTATTACTGACTCTAAGATTCCTACATCAAAGGCTAGCTTTCCCATCAATGGTTTCTCTACAGTACCTTATGTAACCCTTCATGAGTCTGGGACTCCCAATCCAAAGGTAAGTTTAAGTCTTGCTGATTCTTCCACAGTGTTTGAGGTACCCCTTACTAACTCAAAGACTTCTGCTTCAAGGTCAGGTTTTCCTCTCACTGATTTTCCTGCAGTACCTGATTCGAGGGCTCCCGCTTTTAAGACGGATTTACTGCTCACTAATCCCTGTGCAGGGCCTGTCATGTACTTTTCTGATTTCATGGCATTCCCTTCAAAGACATGCACCCCTCTTGGACTTCCCTGTAGAGCTTGATATGCCCGTTCCTATTTCCTGCGCTCTCCCTGTGGGGACGGATGTACCTTTTTCTGATTGCCCTTCAGTGACTGGTGCTTCCTCTGCGGATTCTGAGGGCCCCACAGCAGATACAAGCTTCCTACACATTGATCTTCTTCCACAGCCTGATGTATCTACGGCAGATTCCTAGGCTCCCGCGTCAAGGTTACTACACACGGATTCCCTGATCTCTGTATTGATGCATTCCCAAGCCCACCTGCCATGGGGTGCTGGCCTCGTGCTGATGGGCAGTCCCACAGCATAAAGCTACTTCATCAACTCAACCATCACTGATAAGTTGCTATATCTAACTATACTGGACCTCGACAAGAGGATTGTATCTGTGCCTGAGTCGTCTTATGATGCATTCTCCATATCAAGACTAGCAGCACCGCTGCTTTCTACCCCAGAGAGGGTTCTCAATAAACAGGGTTTCCTCAAGTCTTGTACCCGTCCAAGACATTTCCGAAACAATTCAAAGTCACCAAGATCACCAAGAGAGAGCCAGGTTATGATCGCCCAGAGGTTTCTCCTGATGGGGGGGTGGGGGATACTGTAAAGGGTCCAGTCCAGGCTTTGGCTGGAACCTGCCTTTACCTGGCTGCTCTGGACATTTTAATTACAGGCATCTTTCTATATTGGCTGCGACTGTTCAAGGGCTTAAATAGCAGCCAGTGACTTCCAGCCCGGCCTGAGCATTGTATGCGTTTCCCTGTGTTCCTGGCCACCTTGGGTTCTAGTAGCTGAGCCTTCCTTGTTCATGAGCCTTCCCTGTTGCTGTGCCTAGCCTGTTGCTGAGCCTTCCTTGTTTATGAGCCATCCCTGTGGCTTCCCTATTCCGAAGCCTAGCCTGTTCATTTGGAATCCCTGTTGCTGACCCTGGACCATGACCCAGACCTCGCTGCCAGCCGCCTTCCCTGACCCTTTGCCTGTTGCCTGGACTTTGCACCACTGCAGCCAGCCCTGCCAGGACTCTGTCCCTGGGCTCTGGTCAGTTAATTTGCATCCCTACCTCAGCCCTACGGGTCCGCTTCCTGATCGGAGACGAGCACCGTCACAACTAGTCTCTTTTGTACAATATTGAAGCATTTGAGATATTTGAAAGTCTTGATCTGCTCATTCCCCTTTCCTGTCCTCTCTTCCAGGGTGTACATCAAGCATGTCAAACACAAAGACTAACACGGGCCAAATAAACAAGGTTTAAGTTTAGGTGGGCCGCAAAAAAACAAAAACTTAAATTTTCATAGAAACGTAGGTTTATTTAGAAAAGTACAGTATAAAAACAATAACAAGAACAACGATAAAATTAATGTTTTCTTCCTGACACTTGGCATCTCTGACTCTCTCTCTCTCTGACTCTCTCTCTCTCTCTCTCTCTCTGACTCTGTCTCCCTCTCTCTGACTCTCTCTCCCTCTCTCTGACTGTCTCTCCCTCTCTCTGACTCTCTCCCTCCCTCTGACTCTCTCCCTCTCTCTCTCTGACTCTTTGACTCTCTCTCCCTCTCTCTCTGACTCTCTCTCTCTGACTCTCTCTCTCTGACTTTCTCTCTCGGACTCTCTCTCTCTCTCTGACTCTCTCTCTCCCTCTCTCTGACTCCCTCTCTCTGACTCCCTCTGACTCTCTCCCTCTGACTCTCTCCCTATCTCTCCCTCTCTCTGAATCTATCTCTCCCTCTCTCTGAATCTATCTCTCCCTCTCTCTGACCCTATCTCTCCCTCTCTCTGACTCTATCTCTCCCTCTCTCTGACTCTCCCTTTCTCTCCCCCTCTCTCCCCCTCCCCGACTCTCTCCCCCTCTCCGACTCACACACACTCTCTCTCAGACACACACACTCTCTCTCTCAGACACACACACACTCTCTCTCTCAGACACACACACTCTCTCTCTCTCAGACACACACACTCTCTCTCTCAGACACACACACTCTCTCTCAGACACACACACTCTCTCTCTCTCTCAGACACACACACACTCTCTCTCTCTCTCTCTCTCTCTCTCTCAGACACACACTCTCTCTCTCAGACACACACACAGACACAGATACACACACACACAGATACACACACACACACAGAGATATACACACACACACACACACACACACACACACACACACACAGGAGAGCAGTGGAGAGCAGAGGCAGTGACGGATGTGAGTGACTGGGGGAGGAGGGGTGGGGGAGGAAAGGCAGGAGATCCGTGCAGGCAGCTCCCTGCACACAGTCACTGATATACACACACACACACACAGATACACACACACACAATGATACACACACAAACACAGATACACACACACACACATAGATACACACAAACACACAGATACACACACACACACACACACACACACACACACACACACACACACACACACACACACACACAGATACACACACACACAGATACACACACACAGATACACACACACACACAGATACACACACACACACACACACACAGATACACACACAGATACACACACAGATACACACAGACACACACACACACAGATACACACACACACACACATGGATAGACACACACACACACACACACACACACAGATACACACACACACACACACAGATACACACACACATATACACAGATACACACACACACAGATACACACACACGCAGATACACACACACACACACACACGCAGATACACACACACACAGACACACACAGATACACACACACACACAGATACACACACACACTGATACACACACACAGATACACACACATACACACACACACACACACACACACAGATACACACACACACAGATACACACACACACACAGATACACACATACACACACACATACACACACACACACACACACACAGATACACACACACACACAGATACACACACACACAGGGATATACACACACACAGATACACACACACACAGATACACACACAAACATACACACACACACACAGATATACACACACGCACACACACACAGTAGAGCAGAGGCAGCAAAGGATGTGAGTGACTGGGTGAGGTGGGGGGGAGGAGGAAAGGCAGGAGATCCGTGCAGGACAGGCAAATGTACAACTAACTCCCCCCCCCCCCCCCCCAGCACCTTCCCTACCTTCTCCTATCACCCGGGGCAGAAGGGGACGGGACACCGCGCAGCCACCAGCAGACAGAGGAGCCAGGAGCGGGAAGTCAGACACACACACTCACCCCCGGCTTCCACTGACCTGCTGCCAATCCCCTGCAGCCTGGCCAGCATGAAGGAGGGATGGAGGGGAGGGATGGTGGGGAGGGATAATCGGAGGGATAGTGGGGAGGATAATCGCGGCGCCCCTCTAGGCAAGCCACTGCGCACCAGGGTGCGCGGCACACAGATTAGGAACCACTGGGCCGGTCCAAAAATATGTTCGTTGTGGGCCGCATGCTTGGTATTCTTGGTACTCGCACGCGAGTTTGACATGCTTGGTGTACATGTTGATGTCCTTAAATCCATTTTATAGGTGTCATGATAGACCAGGTCTTTTAACACCATTTATATTTAAGGGATTGGTCAAAGGGCAAAACAAGGCAGTGAAATACAAAATACAGAGAATATACACACTTACTTTGGGTCTGGGGGTAAAAATGAGGCTTTCCTAGGTACAAGACACATGCTTCAGCAAAGGCTTACCTTGGTCACTCCACGTCACTGGAATAAGCCTGGAACAGATAACTGTACTCCTCAGAACCAGTCCTCAGCTTTCTCTAGGAATACCCTAGCACCTGGTAAACCTTACCGGCGCTTCACTGGACTAGGCCCAATAATATCTATAAGTCTGAAAAGACTGAGACATACCGAGAGACACAGCTCTGAGTGCAGTAGCCCCTTTTATAAACTACCGTCTCCTATGTTTTAACATGGACTCAAAGCGTGGGAATATTTCCCACCAGCCAATCAGAGCAGGGCTCATCTGACTAATGATGTCAGTGAAAGGGGCATGACTATCTGCAGGGAAGGCTCCCTCGCAGAGTCTGAGAGAACCAAAAATGTCTGTTGGGGCCTTTTCTGATCTTTTCCGCTGCACCTCCTTGCTACCAAATGGCCCGACACCTCTGATCTTTGATGCCAGGTGGCTAGGCATACATCCTGGCTCCTATGCAAATGCTTAGACTGACTGAATGAATTTTTATACATACAGTATAAACACCCTATGAACCATACTTTAATAAAGTATAAATCTTGGGGAACCTTATTTACGTGTGGGAAATAAGTTGGAGATATCTGGGCTCGAAAACCAGGAGTCTGGGGGACATGGTGCAGCCCCAATGTAATTCGCCCTGCGAACCCACAAATAGTGACTGCATCCCAGGTAAAATCAGGGGACCACCAGTAGCTGGACCCCCCGAACTCCTGCAAACAAAAAGAATACATTTTTGCCCACATATCCCACCTAAAACTTACACTCCCAACATCTGGAGTTTCTACAACACAGGGAACCCCAAAAGCCCTAAACAGGTCACGTGTTTCTATACTTTACAGGGGACTTCCATAGCCCACAAACCCAATACAGATTCTGAGACACCTTGGCACAAACTGTGTTACCCCCCTTAGCCTAGGGATTCCCTCGGCTACAGGGATACCTGTTCATCCCTGCGCCTCATTCACCTTTCTGAGCTATGCTGAAGTGTTGAGTCGTGAAAGCGTTTTCAAGGGGAGATTTTGCCGGGACGATGTGCCTACATGTATCCAGGAATCAGACCGGATTCCTGCGTACATTTTTAGGGGAACCCGCATCTCTGGACCTTGCCTTGCTAAGCATATTCTGACAACACTTTCTCCACAAAACCCCCCTTAAACTCATCCCCTAGCAATACCTGCTTGATTGCATGCCCGGAAAGGTAACAACACAAAAAATCCTTTTATTACAGGTAACACATGGTAAATATACAATGTTACTGGGCCCCAAGAGCTAATTTGTTTTCAAAAAGAGATTTAGGAATGAGTAGAGTGATTCTGGCAGCAGCGCTTAGGATAGAGACATGTGAGAGGCAGGAAGTCCGGACAGCAGGAGGTTACAGTAATCAAGATGGGAGAGAATGAGGGCCTGAGTCAGAGTTTTAGCAGTCAAGCAACAGAGGAAAGGGCGTATCTTTGTTATATTGCGTAGGAAAAAACGTCAGTATTTAGCTACCTTTTAATGTGAGGAGAATGTGAGAGAGGAGTCGAGTGTGACCTATAGGCAGCGTGCTTGGGCTACTGGCTGAATAATAGTACTTCCAACAGTAATGTGGAAGGCGATAGAAGGGCCAGGCTTGGGAGGAAATATGAGGAGCTCTGTTTTTGACATGTTATGTTTAAGTCGTCGGCGGGCCATCCAGGATGATATAGTGGAGAGAGATTCAGGAACTTTGCTCTGTACAGCAGGTGTACTGCACCGACACACTTTATTCGAGTAAATACCCGGTATGTACCTGGCAGATACCTGGAATGCGCCACTCCTAACCTCTGACAAGCCCCGTTGCATTTGCCTTCCCAGCCTGGGTTCATGCCTGGCTGACGGGCGGCTGATCTGTTAAATGATAATGATTAGGATTTAATAGGCTGCAATGCTTCGCGTGTCTACCAGATGGCATAAATTCATGAATTGTAATGCAGTTTATATATATATACTGTGCAGTATTGCAGCCAGCGGGAATAAAATGCTTCAATCCCTGCTTGGAAAATAACTCAATGTACTCGGGCAGAAAACAGTCACAAACCTCAATACACCCGGGTATACCCGAATTCGTGGGACTAGCCAAGCTCGAATAAAGTGTGTCGCCAGTGTAAGTTCAGGGGTTGAAAAGTAAATTTGTGTGTTATCAGCATATAGGGGATATTTGAACCTAAGAGATGTGATTAGATCACCTAGAGAAAGTGTGTAAAGAGAAAAGAGAAGAGGTCCCAGGATAGAGCCCTGGGGTACCCTCGCAGAGAGATCGATGGAGGAGGCGGACGTGTTAGCAAAAGAGACACTGAAAGTACGATGGGAGAGGTAAGAGGAGATCCAGGATAGAACTTTGTTACGAATACCAAGAGTATGGAGAATGTGAAAGAGAATAGGCTATCCCACTGTATCAAATGCTGCAGAGAGGTCGAGTAATATGAGCAGAGTGAAATGATCATTATCTTTGGCAGCATGGAGGTCATTACTTATTTTAGTGAGGGCTGTTTCAGTGGAGTGAGCATTGTGGAAGCCAGATTGTAGAGGGTCTAGGAGAGAATAGGTGTTGAGAAAATGGAGCAAGTGAGAGAATACAAAACGTTCAAGGCGTTTAGAGGCAAAAGGCAGGAGGGAGACAGGACAATTGTTAGAAAGACAGGTAGGGTCACGCTTGCTGTTTTTGAGTAATGGTATGACTGTTGCATGTTTGAGGGAGGAGGAAACGGTACCAGAGCTCACCTTCTTCTTTGTTTATTTACTTTAAACATGGATTTTGCCCTTGGTTTAGTTTCACACTCCTTGGTTCTCTAGGCTCTTCACATTACATCCATTACAAATGTTCTGTAATGTCAATAACAATGACACAAGTACACAACCATGCTTCACTGGTTACTAAAGATGGGTGAAATGTATCTGCAGATTTGGAAATCCACCTCGGATCGTCCAGTTCCTTTTGGTTTGCGGATGACAGAGAGAGACTTTCAAATGTAGTAATCTCTCCACTATACTGTATATCCCCTCAAACGTCCATCCAAATAAATTAGGGAGACATGCCAGTGCTGAAAAAGGAGCACATCTGAGCTACCTGGCTGTGAGTTGCTTATAGCTATGCAAAGTATATTTAAATCAGTCCTATGTCACATTTTTTTTTAAAGGATTTCCATAACAACCACATGAGATAAGCAACAACCTAATGACTGGAATGGTGCACTGGTGTCTGTCACGAGGGAGACTCCAGGATCGGTAGGATCTAGGTGGCTAGAAAATCAGGGGGGCAAGAATGGTCTGGGTCACGGGCTGAAGTCAGTGGCAGGCAGCAGGCAAGAATCATCGGGTCACAGGCAGGGTTCGGTGGCAGGCAAGGATCGTTGGTGTCCAGGCAGGGTGCGGCAGCAAGAAGGCAGGAACAGGGCAGGGGAGCAGAAACTGAGACAAGGGACTCACAAGCAGGAAACAGACAGGGGACAAGACAGTACATAGGCAAGGACCTTTAATAAGTAATCAGGACTCTACACATAGCAGAAGCATGGGCATGGGCATAAGCATAAGGAGTCAGAATACAAAACAAATGCAAGGGAGGAACAGGAAACAGGAAACAATAAGGACAGAGGACAAGAGCACCAAGAGGAGACAGACAGAGGATCCCCAGAGCAGACAGAAAACAGCAGCATACCCGGTGGACAGACAAGGGAACTGTGGCTGAGAGCAGGATGTCTAGGAAAACTCTGACAGTGTTAGACTTAGATGCAACAGGTATAGAACTCACAACCACTGATTTTCTAGGCCACAGCTTTAGTAGTGTGAGCTTAGCCAGCTGATGGTTTGGCGTGCACACTATCTAGTAACATCATACCTCTAAAGGATATATATTGTGTTTAGTGTAACCTTGAAAGGACTTCAGGCACAAAGTAATAGTATGTACTTGAGGGCTATGAGTTTCTGAGGCCAGGTGAGATGAAATAAAACCACATGTTTTCTGACACAAGGTGAAGCACAGCAAATAAAGCAGAGGCAGAGAGAAAGTAATATTGGAATGCGATGTTTGGCTGCAGCCAAATCACCAGTGACCCTCCGCCGCCAAGACTACTCACTGCAGGTCACCTTTCCACCTTCCACCATCCACCATCTTTGAAGGTCCTCGGATCTCCCCAGCCACAGGACACCTCACACGGCCACCGCTCTGACTGTAATTGTGAGTGCACCAGCAGCCAGGACACCATTTTTTCATTTCACGCTGGAAATTAAAAAATGTGTCCTGCTGGTGCGCACACATGGGCGCGTTCCGCTCACAAATGCAGTTAAGGCAGTGGCCGTGTGAGTTGCACAGCGGCTGTGGAGATCCAAGGACATTTAAAGAAGGCAGCGAGGTGACCGTGAGTGAGGTGGCCTGTGGTGAGTGGTTCTGATGGCAGAGCACCGGTGGCTATTTGGTCACAGTCAAATGCCCGTGGCCAAAAGTCCTAGACCAAAGTAATATAACAAAGTGAGCTTGTGACTTGAGTTAGCACTTCTTATAGGATAAAGGATAAAGATAGTGGGTCACATTTATTAAGCAATGTTATGCCATAATGCGCCTTTGGTGCTGGAATATATTACAGCCTATTCAAATAAATGGACTATAAGGTGTCTTCCGCGCAGAAGGTGTCTTATGGCAGAAGGTTTCTCATGGCAGAAGGTTTCTCACGGCAGAAGGTGTCACATGGCAGAAGATTTCTCATGGCAGAAGGTTTCTCATGGCAGAAAGTGTCTCATGGCAGAAGATTTCTCATGGCAGAAGGTTTCTCATGGCAGAAGGTTTCTCATGGCAGAAGGTTTCTCATGGCAGAAGGTTTCTCACGGCAGAAGGTGTCACATGGCAGAAGGTTTCTCATGGCAGAAGGTTTCTCATGGCAGAAAGTGCTCATGGCAGAAGATTTCTCATGGCAGAAGGTTTCTCATGGCAGAAGGTGTCACATGGCAGAAGATTTCTCATGGCAGAAGGTGTCTCATGGCAGAAGGTTTCTCATGGCAGAAGGTGTCACATGGCAAAAGGTTCCTCATGGCAGAAGGCTGCTTATTAGATATTTGTTGAAAATAGTCCTCCTTGGTGCTGGTCCTCAGTAGTGACCACAACCGCCAGTATGTGAAGAAAAAAATAAACAAAAAAAGTGTATAATTTCAAAACTGTATTACAGTTTGTCTTCCATGCAGTATTGACCAATTCTCATAGAAAGAGTCTGCTCTTATAGACACCGTGAATATAGAGATTTGAAAACGGGTGAAGACTATTCTGTGTCAGCCTTGGTGTGGGGGGAATTAATATAGTTATTATTTGTCCCCTTAGGTGCATAAAGTAAATAGAAACATGTCAAGATATGCTAGACATAGACAGTACTAGAGCAAGATACGCTGCCCCAGGAAGCCACGACAGGCAGAAGGATCCCCCGCTAAGCGATTTTGAGTGGTTAGGCGAGGTGAGCTATGGAGTGAGCTTTTAACCATTTAAATGTGGGAGGGGGTTAGCTTCTACAAGATAGGAAGAGCCACCTTCCAATCAGCTAAGACCAGCTGAACAAGTTTTGTAAAACATACAGGACACCTGCAAGCTCATATTGAACCCTCAAAATAACCACAACACATATATAAGCATATAGGTGTCTTGTTCAACTGGTCTTAGCTGATTGGGTCTTCCCCCGGCGAGGCGCGCACGTCCAACAGGTGACGGGCGGAGGGAGGAGGTGATGCGGGGCCGGATCCTGCGCGCCCCGGCAGTGGAGGAGGCGGGCGTCGGAGAGGAGGGACGGGACGCTGCGGCAGGTAGGAGACGCGGCGCCCTTACAGGATCCTATTAAAAATAAAACATTAAATTTTCAAAGAAACTAAAAAAATTAAAACTTTGTTTTTAAGAATGATTAGATTTGTAAAAAGAAATGTTACACTGGTACATTGTAAAAAAAGAAAGAAAGCAGAAAGTGCTATTAAAGTAATGTATAGGGATTTCAGGAGACTAATCCTGGAATACTATTGGAAATAACTCTTAATTAATGATGTTATATAATGAAACGCTAAGTACATGTAATTACATTGTACTTATGTGCACTTACATTGTAGTTGCATTGTCATTATAGATGATATTACACAGTAGTTACATTGTTATTAGAGAAACTCAATGTAAAGTGTTACCAAAATATGTGCAACATTTATCCATGAGAACTGAGAGTGGTTGTTTTAAAAGCAAATTAATTGTATTTATAAAGTGAGCCTGTGTAAATTAAAAAGTAATGGTACACCAAATCCCTTGTACATTAACAGTTCGATTGCTATTGCACACAATGAACTTTCTGTGAGTCCATGGATAAATGTTTGCAGTAATAACCGCCTTTCTTAGCACTTTGCAATTCTCTGCGTTTTTTTTCCAGGAAAACAGTAGACTTGCTATAAAACTATAAGTGTATTGTTCAAGTAGGGGCAATCATATGTGCTGAAACATTTCCTCACCATGATATCATCTGCAAAAAATAATCCTAATTTGTTTTGGACGTGCATGTTTTTACACTTTTTTTCCCCATAATGGTATTGTGTTAAATAGCCTAATTACAGTTAATTTGGAGCTACAGTACTAAGTCATAGAATCTCCAACCTGCTGTATGATTTTTTTTAACAAATAAAGAAAGTATATTATTACAGCTCTAAAGCAAAAAGGAAGTTAATTGCCTTTATCCCAGCTATGTATTTTGTAAAAATACTCTAATGAAAGACTCTGTCTGAAGCAGCTTTACTTTGTGGTAGGTTGTTTTAGATGGGGAATATACAATAGGGAGCCACAGTGCTGGATTTACGTATAAACTAAATAAGCTGCAGTTTAGGACCTTAGAATTTGAAGGACCTTCAAAAACGAATAATTATTTTTTCAAATACCTATAATATTTGGGGCCCCGTAAATCCAAAAATAAATTAGAATAAAATCAATAGTGATTTGAATCTTTAGTAACAAAAGTTGATTGTACGTTAAAAGTAACCTTAGTCGTAGAGAAAAGGACAGATAACAGTGACTCAACAACATTTCGCAGAAGAACATAATAGTTTAGTTCATTTATTTATTTATAATAATGTTTTACCAGGAAGTAATACATTGAGAGTTACCGCTCGTTTTCAAGTATGTCCTGGGCATACAGTTATAATGACAAATACACGGTTAACAAATATATAGTTACAAGGAGTGAAAAGGGTTATACAGTACATTATATAAAAGACATTGTATGCACAGTTAAAGATTATATATATATATATATATATATATATATATATATATATATATATATACAGTGTTCGACAAATCACCCAAAAATCTACTCGCCCAACCAAAAAATCTACTCGCCACCTAGTCCCGCCCCCAACTCCGCCCCTAGTCCCGCCCCCAACCCCGCTTTAAAATAAAATATATAAATAAAATACATTTAATAAATTCCTAGTCAGAACAACATTCATTTTTGACATAAATGTATTTATTGTATTACATTATACTACAATTAGACGTGTGTATGTGTGTGTGTCAATGTCGGATCTAGAAATAAAAGCCAGATGTGAATGACTAGTTTCCTGAATCCCTTAACCAGTGTCTAGACGTCGGCGCTTCACAGAGAGAGACAGACAGAGACAGACAGACAGACACACACACAGAGAGCGGCACACCCACACACACACACACAGAGAGAAAGAGAGACACACAGAGAAAGAGAGAGAAAGAGAGACACACAGAGAAAGAGAGAGAATGAGAGACACGCACACTGAGAGAATGAGAGACAAAGAGAGAGTGCGACAGAGAGAGCGAAGAAGAGAGTGCGACAGAGTGGGAGAGGGAGCCAGAGACAGGGAGCCAGAGAGAGGGAGCCAGAGAGAGGGAGACAAAGAGGGAGAGGGTGACAGAGAGAGGGAGAGGGTGACAGAGAGAGGGAGAGGGTGACAGAGAGAGGGAGAGGGCGACACAGGGAGAGGGTGACACAGGGAGACGGAGAGGGTGGTCACACAGGGAGAGGGTGACACGGAGAGGGAGGGTGACACAGAGAGGGAGGGAGACAGGGAGCGGGACAGGGTGACACAGGGAGAGGGTAACACAGGGAGAGGGTGACACAGGTAGAGGGTGAGAGGGAGAGGGTGACACAGGGAGAGGGAGAGGGTGACACAGGGAGAGGGTGACACAGGGAGAGGGTGACACAGGGAGAGGGAGAGGGTGACACAGGGAGAGGGTGACACAGGGAGAGGGTGACACAGGGAGAGGGTGACACAGGGAGAGGGTGACACAGGGAAAGGGTGACACAGGGAAAGGGTGACACAGGGAAAGGGTGACACAGGGAAAGGGTGACACAGGGAAAGGGTGACACAGGGATAGGGAGGGTGACACAGGGAGAGGGTGGGTGACACAGGCAGAGGGTGGGTGACACGGAGAGGGAGGGTGACACAGGGAGAGGGAGGGTGACACAGAGGGAGGGTGACACAGGGAAAGGGTGACACAGGGAAAGGGTGACACAGGGAGAGGGAGGGTGACACAGGGAGAGGGTGGGTGACACAGGGAGAGGGTGGGTGACACATTGAGAGGGTGGGTGATACAGGGAGAGGGTGGGTGACACAGGGAGAGGGTGGGTGACACAGGGAGAGGGTGGGTGACACAGGGAGAGGATGGGTGACACAGGGAGAGGGTGGGTGACAGGGAGAGGGAGGGTGACAGGGAGAGGGGGAGGGTGACAGGGAGAGGGGGAGGGTGACACAGGGAGAGGGAGGGTGACAGGGAGAGGGGGAGGGTGACACAGGGAGAGGGAGGGTGACACAGGGAGAGGGAGGGTGACACAGGAGAGGGCGACACAGGGAGAGGGTGACACAGGGAGAGGGTGACACAGGGAGACGGAGAGGGTGACACAGAGAGGGAGGGTGACAGGGAGCAGGACAGGGTGACACAGTGAGAGGGAGAGGGTGACACAGGGAGAGGGAGAGGGTGACACAGGGAGAGGGTGACACAGGGAGAGGGTGAGAGGGAGAGGGTGACACAGGGAGAGGGTGAGAGGGAGAGGGTGACACAGGGAGATGGAGAGGGTGACACAGGGAGAGGGAGGGTGACACAGGGAGAGGGAGGGGGTGACACAGGGAGAGGTAGAGGGTGACACAGGGAGAGGGAGAGGGTGACACAGGGAGAGGGTGACACAGGGAGAGGGTGGGTGACACAGGGAGAGGATGGGTGACACAGGGAGAGGGTGGGTGACACAGGGAGAGGGTGGGTGACAGGGAGAGGGAGGGTGACAGGGAGAGGGAGGGTGACAGGGAGAGGGAGGGTGACAGGGAGAGGGAGGGTGACAGGGAGAGGGAGGGTGACAGGGAGAGGGAGGGTGAGAGGGGGAGGGTGACAGGGAGAGGGGGAGGGTGACAGGGAGAGGGGGAGGGTGACAGGGAGAGGGGGAGGGTGACAGGGAGAGGGGTAGGGTGACAGGGAGAGGGGGAGGGTGACACGGAGAGGGGGAGGGTGACACGGAGAGGGGGAGGGTGACACAGGGAGAGGGAGGGTGACACAGGGAGAGGGAGGGTGACACAGGGAGAGGGAGAGAGAGGGAGAGAGAGGGAGAGGGTGACAGAGAGAGGGAAAGGGTGACAGAGAGAGGGAGAGTGTGACAGAGGGAGAGGGCGACACAGGGAGAGGGTGACACAGGGAGACGGATAGGGTGGGTCACACAGGGAGAGGGTGACACGGAGAGGGAGGGTGACAGGGAGCGGGTGACACAGGGAGAGGCAGAGGGTGACACAGGGAGAGGGTGAGAGGGAGAGGGTGACACAGGAAGAGGGAGAGGGTGACACAGGGAGAGGGAGGGTGACACAGGGAGAGGGAGGGTGACATGCAAAGCAATAAGCTTTGTCAGGTTCTTGCGAAACATGTTGTTCCCTGCCGGAGCTCATTGAGAGAGGGACCCAGCACACTACAGGACATCCGGTGCAGATCCCCTCTTCCGGTTCCACTGCCGGACGCGCCAGTGGGAACAAGAACGGAGGAGGAGACCGTGCAGGAGTGTACCGAGCGGCTGAGGCTGGGCCATTTTATTTGACTTCAAGTGTGAGTGTAGTCCTTGTGTTTGCTTTATTTCATTTTATTTCATTGTGTCTTATTTTATTGTATTTCATTGTGTCATAGATTGTTCTATACATTTTATGGTTCACCACATGTTTGCATTTCATATGCTTATGTCTCCACTGTATACCCATTAAAGACCTTTTTTATTGTTGTTAACCCTTGTTGGCATACACTCCTTTTGGTCATCTGGGAAACGGGGAGAGGAGACACTCACACACTACACCCATCGGGGGATAATTCTGCTGAGACAACCCAGACACCATCCATACAGGACATCACCCTCTGAGGACAAGGACTCACATCAGGCCGTGTGAGTTTTATGTATATTGAGACTCCAGCATATGAGTCTGTAATAAATCCACTACAGTCAGCGTTGAGGGAGAGACACCACACAAGCCCGTGTGAGTCACTGAATCCATAATTTTATGTATTCTTTGATTAGTTAAAGTGGAAAACCAATTATCAACCCCTCCAGCATTATCCTCCTCCTTGCTTCCACCCCCTGCCCTTACCACCCTCCCCCTTTCCCCACCCACCCCCCCCCCCCTCTTCCCCCATCCCCCACATGTGTATCTAATACACTGAGATTTTAATTCTTTTTATCCATATCCTTTTATTTCATTCGGTTCCATCGACATCGGGAGGCCCATGAGGTTTGCGCTGACTATCTTCACACTACAACTGCCACGCTAAGAAGGAGACGGGATTCCCTTCTCCGAAGTCAAGCAGCAACCAGGAAATCATCAAAAAAGGGCCAGTATATATTTTTATATATTCTTTTACACTTCGTACACAATCACATATCTATATTCCAATTTATTTGAATAGCTTAGGCGTTGCAGCACTTTCTCCGCCACAAATCCTAGGGAGCGCCCCAGTTCAAACAACCTCCAGGCTCACAGGAGGCCTGACCCTCCACCAGTGATAGCCTGGGGTGTATCCTCTGAACAATCTTACATAAACAGTGCCTCCACCTGTGTAGGATTCTAAAGGTAGAATGGCCCCCACACAGGACCCACATATCATAACCAATACACCAAAGGTATATAAAAAACAGTTTACTATATGTAATTGATAACTCAGGACACATAACCATAACATCAATACATCCCAATAGTGTCACCCCTGTAACACTGGACCTCATAGGCAGTACCCCCACACCATCTATCCCAGAGTCCCAAGAGTCCCCTTCCCACCCAAGTGTGGAACAGCGCTGCCCACTAAGTTGAGATGAGGTTGGTGCACTTGGTGTATGATGCAGATACCTGCCGGGTATGTCCACAACCGGACGCACAGATGCGTTGGACTTGAGATCCCTTGCTCTAGAAGTTGCGATCCGCCTCTGCGTGGGGTGGCTCCAGCTTGGAGTGATCCACCTTGAAATGTCTCTGCCTCTGACACTGCAGAGGATGATTCACCAACACAGGAGAGGCCAGGAATTCCATGCTTCCTGGCTGTGACCCTCACTGAAGCTGGCTCTACAGGATCCTGTCCCTTTCCTAGGGGACGTCCCTGTAGCAGCCACAAGCTGAGGGTGAGTAGGGCTAGCTGTGGCCTAAGGGGAGACTTCTGGCCTATGCAAGGGACTACTTTCCTCCCTGCACAAACACACCCTCCCCTCTCTGTGTCCCAGCTCCTACTGACTCGCATGATCTGTGCACAACAATGTATCTCTCCAGCAGGAGAAGCTGCAAGCCTTATTGGCTCCCTGGCGTCAGGTGGCCTGTCTTCCCCTAAGTACTCTGGGGGCTGTAGTCCTCCCTGGCCCTCTTTATCATTGGGCCCACGTGCATGATGTCTGCCACGCCTGCGCGATGCGATTATGGCCACCGCTACTCTCCTTACACTCCACTGCTCAGGCTTTACATGTAATGGCCGCCACTGACACATCTGCGCATGCGCGACGTCCTGTGCACACGCAACTCTACGCGCCAATCCTAACATGGCCGCCACATTGCTTCTGTGCATGCGCAAGCACGAACACTGAAAACATGGTGGTGCCCCACACACAATAGCACCGGGAGCCCACGGCGCCGCGCTCGCCCCGCAGCTGCCCTCACTCTATCGGAGGTAGGGGAGGGGGAACCAAAGGTCTGGGGATCCAGAGGGGACCTGGCTACATTTAAATGAGCATTATCTATTTATTATGTAGGAGTTTGGTTTGTCCCTGAGTTTTATGCTTTTTCAATTATTTTTCTCAGTTGGCAAAGATTGTTCATAGTGTTGAAACTCTGAACCTTGACCTCATGAAAGCAGGTAGGAGGTTAAGTCATTCCTTTAGGGGTTAAGGTTAGGAGTTTGGGGGTACGGGGTTAACAGATTAGCGTAAGGAGTTACGCTTTGGGTCTTTTAGAGGACCACAAACCGCTTGTAGTCTGGCATGACCAGGATTGGGGCACTGGGGAAGGTTGACATGAAGGCCTGGAAATCAGACTAGATGACCAGTTCACTGTGTGAGGGAGCTGTCCTTTTGTCAGATCATTGAGGATTTTTTTTTTGCTATGGTTCTGCACTGGGGCACTGTAAGAGATGTGTGCAGAGGTACATTTAATGGAGACCGATTAAGGTGAAATTAAATCCCGACTTTATTGCGCCTGTTCCTTTAACAAGGCAAAACATACAAAAACAAACAAAATAAAGGCCTACTCCACTTTGGAGAATAACTAAAAAACTAAACCTTTACTCCAGACCTTTCTAACTGGGTGGGTAGCTAAGCTGGTTACCACCCTACACACCACCCTACACACACACTATATATATAGGGGGGAACAGAAAGGAGAGAACACTAGCGCATCAAAACTATAAATAAACTCAATACAAAGATATAACACAATAAAGTATACAACACAATTCTAGAGGAGGTGCTACCATTGACTACCTGTCCCTTATCTTAAATGCTGCAAATTAGGTCCACGGCTGCACCAATGCCGAGATAAAGAATTGGATGAAGATGACCTACGCGCAAACAAAAGGGAAGGGAGAAAAATAATAATAAAGTGGGAAGTCCACAATAAATCAAAAAACAGAGCACCGTCAAGGAAGGGAATCCCAAAAAACAAATGTCACTATATCCGATTCAAAACGAGAAAATTCCTTGCTGTAGACAATTAGGAGTATGAATAATATAAGTAATATATGGAAATGATGACCCGATGGTATAATTCTATCAATCAGGATTGTAGATACTATAATCAGTGCAATGCTTGAGTGAATAGTAGTCTTCTTAGAAAATGTAATTATAAAAACTTCACTTAATACAAAAATAAAACAACAATAATGTGAGAGAGGATACACTTATTCAAAGTAAAATGACAATGTCCCGATATTAATCCAAGTCTTTAAAAAGACTTTGGGTATAGTTCCTATAGCATAAATTGATGCTCACACAGGAAAAAATATATGTAGTAGTTCTCCTTACCCTCCGTGATGATCTTCTGGGTGGTGGGATATGTGTAGTATATCTGCTTATGAGCAGTGTAGAATGCTGTTGGAGAGAGGGAGGGGGAGGAAAAGGGAGGGGGGGAGAAGGAAGGGGCTAGCCTGCCTCTTCTTCCTATTACTCCATCAACTCACTCACCCCTCTTCAACAAGTAGATATATTGGTGTGATCCGCGTCTCCAGACGCACAGCTACCCTCTACCTCAATCTCCTCTTCTATAGTTGGACTGGAAATCAATACATCCAGTATCTCCAAACACACGGCTTGTCTCCGCCACACTCACCGCTTCCGCATCACGTGGGGGAGCCTCTTCACGTCTCGCGCGACATTCAACTTAGAAACTGAACAGTCTTCAATCCGATCAAAAACAGCAGTGGTTTTCAACTTTGTCTGCTATGAAACAGACCTGGAACAGAGGGACAATTCTCATAGATAGTGTTCCTCTCTCTCTCTCTGATAAGAGGCTCCCCCACGTGATGCGGAAGCGGTGAGTGTGGCGGAGACAAGCTGTGTGTTTGGAGATACTGGATGTATTGATTCCCAGTCCAACTATATAAGAGGAGATTGAGGTAGAGGGTAGCTGTGCGTCTGGAGACGCGGATCACACCAATATATCTACTTGTTGAAGAGGGGTGAGTGAGTTGATGGAGTAATAGGAAGAAGAGGCAGGCTAGCCCCTTCCTTCTCCCCCCCCCCCCCACCCTTTTCCTCCCCCTCCCTCTCTCCAACAGCATTCTACATTGCTCATAAGCAGATATACTACACATATCCCACCACCCAGAAGATCATCACGGAGGGTAAGGAGAACTACTACATATATATATATATATATATATATATATATATATATATATATATATATATATATATATATATATATATATATATATGAATAAACAAAGAATTGAAGTAGCGCCTCTAGTAGAAGATTTTATTATAAATATAATTGTTAAACTAAATATTAATTTAGCTTATTAGTTTAACAATTAACAATTATATTTATAATAAAATCTTCATAGATAATGTTTAGTTATATCAGTCAAATTACAAATACATAATTAACATAAATATTTTTATTTATAATTTTACTATATATATAATCTTATTTGTATATCCTTTTTTTGAATTTTTGAATTTATTAATTTACATATTTATATATATAAACATTAAGCTCCTTTGTAGATTACTATTGATCATTTAATTATTCATCAATATCACATGTCATAAATAAGGTTGTAATACTATGGTTTTTATTTCCACTCTCTGACCATGATAACTATATCTGTATTTTATATTTTACTTCTATTTGCACTTTTTCTTTCAATTTTAGTTGTATTTTTTCTTTTACATCTATTTGCACTTTTTCTTTTAATTGCAATTACAATTGCATCTTTGTTTGCCTGTTACTATGTCCTCAATGGGGTCCTCATAATACATAATATTATTATTAATATACACAATGTGTATATATGCATTTATCTATCTGAATTGGTATCACCATGTGTGTTCTATCAAATGAATAATTTATTAATTTATTGGTTAATTATGTGTAAACACCTCCCTATAAATATCATGGACTGACGTTTAGAGGGTACCCCTGAAGAAGTCATCATCGATGACGAAACGCGTAGGCGTGGCTAAGATTGCGGCCGCCATTTGCCCACGAACATTGTTGCTGTCTACAGTCAAACTCTGGCTCTTGTGTGTGTTTCATTGCCGGTTTACTACTAATCAAAGGACCTTCCAAGCACTGCTCCCTGGAGGGACCCTTCTCAGTGAACATTGAATGCGAGGTGTTCCGCTTCCGGTTTCTGCTACGCGAAGGAGGGTCACGTGACGACGCCATTAACCTGAGCCGGACGCTGTTGATCGAGCTGTTGGCACATGAGAGCCTATCTCATACATGCTATTGATTGTTGTCCCATTGTGAGTGGGCATTTTATAGATTTTATGTTCCTTTAATACAATTTTATTATGGTAATGCACTAGGTGTGCGCCTGTTTCTTTTTCTTTACTTTTTTCCATATATATATATACATACAGTGTTCGACAATTCTATACATTTGCACGCCCAGGGCGAGTGGATTTAACATCTGGGCGAGCTCCTATTGACCCAAGCAGCACATGTGTTTGTTTTTTTTAAATTTTCCCTGCTCGCGCTGAAAAAAAAAAAACCCCCTACCTGACT